>NC_056747.1:86937165-87057165 GCF_019279795.1 Protopterus annectens | reverse complement strand
TTGCTCTCTAAGTTTAGAGGGATATAAATCAAAGAAGTTTTATTATTTTAGTGAATTTTTCAAGCAGACATGCTATAAAACACACACAGATTTTTGCCTCAAGATTCAAAGGCACTAAAATAACTACATTTTAAATATCTGTGTGAACATATATTCTTTGTCATTTTTCCCCTACCATAACATTTTAACTAAAAAAACAACTGCAGGTGACCTCAGTAATGAGTCAGATTAACAGAAAATGCAGATTGTTTTGGTATTGAGTTTTAAGGCATGGCTTTGGCACCAAGCATTTGTCTGTGTTGGATCTTCTTGAAGAAGGGTGTTCTCATCCTGGGGGATTCGCTCACTGCTCCCAGTTTGCAATCTTCTATGAACTTGGTTAGTCATAGGCCTTTGATGTTGGCTTTGACATCTGAGAAGTAGATGCTAAAGAGGAGTGGGCCTTCCACAGATCCCTGGGGGACTTCACTGGTAACCGGCCTCTTTGTGGAGGTAGCCTCACTGATTCTAACTTCCTGGGTTCTATCAGTGATTGAGCTAGCTTTCCAGCATGTTATAAAAGGGGTTTATATCCAGTTCTGCAAGTTTGTTGATAATGCTTTAGCCAGATCTAGGTAGGCAAAATGCACTGTTTTCCTCTCACCTATTGCTGTGACCTTTTCAAAGAAGTCCACCAGATTCAGTAAGCATGACCTTCCTTTGACAAAGCCAAATCAGCATGGATCCAATGTCTGGGGGTCTCCTATGTCCTTGTTGATAATTTCCATGATCATTTTTTCCTTGGCCTTGCAAGTAAGACTGGTTAGAATAATGGGTCTGTACATTCCAGGATCTGATGAAGGTCCCCCTTTATGGGGGGGGGGGGGTGTGACCGTTGCAGTCCTCCATTCACAGGCACAAAGTCTCTTTTAAGACTGTCGTTAAATAATGACTCCAGAGGTCTTGATAAGTCATATTTTAGACTGTTCAGGAGGTATCCTGGAATGTTATTGGGGCCCATTGAGGCTGTGTTATTGGCTTTAGCAAACACAGACAGTACATGCTTCATAGTTATAGTCAGAGGGGTCATGTCTGAGGGTACTTTTGCGGGATGGGTGGAGGTGAGAAGGGGGTAAAGTTGGAACTGAATTTGTTAGCCAACAGTTTTGCTATATCGCCAGGCTCAGTGAATGTGGCACCACTAACCACCAGTTTAGCACGCTGCCTTTGAAGTTTCTGACATAGTTGAAGGGGGCCCTTTTGATTATCTTTTACCTGGGAGGCTATCTTAACCTCAAAGTTGGCTTTTCTTGACCTAATTAGAACTCTTAGTTGTCTATTTAGTTTGATGAGAGAGTTTTAATATTTATGAGAATTACCCTTCCTGATTTTTGCCATATTTTTTCCCTTTTGTTGTATATCCTGTTTAGTTTGTGATGCCTAAAGAACAGTTTCTGGGGCTAGTCCTGATCTTACTTCTGGAAGATATAACAGCCTCTGTGCAACCACTGACATAGCAGTACAGAGTTTTTGAGAACAATTCAGCATAGGCTGCCTCGTTCTTTGGGTATGGAAGAGCACTGAATTTTGGCAAACCATCATGTAATAATTAATAAAAGGTAATTTGCCTTGGAATAGTTCCTAACTGTTACTGGTTTTAATGGGATTATGGAGTTGATTTTTATTTCAAATGGAGACAGTTTTATGGTCAGACATTACCAAGGAGGAAGAGACATATGGGGCAACATTCTTGCGTATTTGTGAGCACGAGGTCCAGTATGTTAGAGCCTCGAGTGGGCATATTCACTGTGATGGTATTTACAAAGTCCAAGAATCGTTGTGCCTGTAGATTAGAGGCCATGTAGGATTCCCAGTCTATATAGGGGTACCTAAACACTCTCGTGAGCAGGGTGTTAGGACAGATGCCAAGTGTCTCCAGTAGGTCCAAGTATGCATTGTGAGCTTCTTTGGACATGGAGGGTGACCTATAGCTGGCTAGGACATGGTAATGGGATTCTGTCTACAGTGATCTGTATGTGGAGGAACTCCAGGGCATCATCCTGTTTGACCATACTAGAGCTATTGTTTCTGATGTACATTTGAGACACCTCCCACCTTCAGCTCTCGTCTGTGCTGCTACTGGTCAAAATGTGTGGAAGACACTAAAACCTTACATTGCAGAGGTACTCTCTGCTGCTTTAAACTGCGCATAGTTTTCTATTCTAGACTGTGTGGAGGGCTTGGACGGAACACAGTTTTTTTTTTAATTTTGGCAACTAGCATTGGGCAGTAACACCGTCAGATTCAGTTAACTTTATTTTGCTATTTTATTTATTTATTTATTTATTTTACATTTGTTGACCGGGAAAAATCCGACTGGATACATGTCCATTTTCAGCAGAGGCCCGGGGAGAAAAGCTCCACATTTAACAGTTGGTACATTGTTACATAGAAAAAAAAACTGATGTTAAATTACATTAAGCAATAATAATAGAAATAATAAAAAAAGAGAAGCCAGAGATACAGGCGTTATTAGATACATACATAAATAGTTGATAAAAAGAGGGTAATTAGACGCAGAACAGGTATATGATTTGAAGAAAAACACTTAGTCATGCATAAACGATAATACAAGACTAAGATGATTCAGAGGGAAGAGAAATACAAGGGGAAAGAAGAGGAAAAGAAAAAGAAGCTGACATGGTAGATTCCATGGGATTCTATTGAGAGAAGAGGTGAGAGAAGTGAGTTAACTCAAGGCAGTTAGTCAGGGTGTGAGCATTGGCATAACCAGTGGGACTTAAAATATTGGAATAGACTTTTTTTAAAGTATGATAGAGAGGTGTTTGTGGTAATACTGGTGGGAAGGGAGTTCCATATATTAGCAGTAGTGTTAGCAAATAGAGCATCTCCACTTGCATTGTTGGATTTAACGTTTTGGATAAGTATTCTGTTTGAGGAGCGTAGGCTATTTAGGTTGGTATAAGGAATGACTAGGCTCTTTAGAGCAGGGGTTTTCTAAGGATGGGTAAGTATTTTATATGCCTCAGTAAGTTGAGACAGTTGAAGGAGGTTAGGGAGTTCTATCCATCCAAGGTCTTTTAGGTTATTACAATGGTGTGTTCTATATGGTGAGCCATTTGCAAATCTGGCAATGTGATTATATGAACATGAGAGTTTATTTAGCTCAGTTTTATTCAGCTTAGTGAACATTGGGGATGCATATAGAAGTGTGGATAATAAGTGGGTACGAGCAATAGTTGTTTTTGCCATGGGGGTTAGAAAGGCTTTGATTCTATATAATGATCCTAGTTTCCTGTTGACAGTTTTGATAGTAAGATTAATATGGATGTCATATTTAAGTTTATAGTCTATGGTAACTCCTAGTAGTTTAGTATGGGGGTCAGGTGTTATAATTGTACCATTATTTGAGTGTATATTAAAGTCTATGAAGGGAAGTTTCTGGGTAGGGTGAAATAGAAGCAGTTTGGTTTTTTTGGGATTAAGAAGTAGCTGTCTTCCTGTTAGCCAGTTTTCAACAGCTGTAAAGCAGGATTGAGTTTTAGCTAATAGATTGTCTAAGGAGGTGTCCGAACAGACTAAGGTCGAATCGTCAGCATATTGTATACAGATTGCATTGGGAATGGCTTTGTATAGGTCGTTAATAAAGACTGAGAAGAGAAGTGGACCCAGTATGGATCCTTGTGGCACACCTATGGTATTTGGTAGGAGGTTGGAAAGTTGATTTTGCCAGAGTATTGCTTGTTTCCTATCAGAGAGGTAAGCTTGAAACCAGTCTAGAGTTAGATTGTCAAGCTGTAAAGTTTTTAGAGTATTATGAAGTAGTTGGTGGTTAACCATGTCAAAAGCCTTTGAAAGATCCAGAAAGAGAGCAGATGATATAATTTTGTTATTACGGTTGCAATTTATAGTATCAGTAAAAGAGAGTAGTGCAGTAGTTGTGCTGTGGTTGGGTCTAAATCCGTGTTGTGAGTTGGTCAGTAGTTTGTTCTGGGTTAGATAGTAAAGTAGTTGTTTATGTATACATTTTTCCATGATTTTGGCAAGAGGGACATTATGGCTATTGGTCTATAGTTGGACAGTTCAGTGGAAGAGCCACCTTTATGAAGAGGTATAACATGGGATGTTTTCCAAATTGTCGGGATGGAAGATTCCAGGATGGTACGATTTATAAGTATTGATATGGGGTAGGCTATTACATTTATGCTTTCTGTAAGAATTCAGCTGGGAGAAGGTCAGCAGAGGGGTAGTAGGTTTAAGTTTTGTAATAAGGATCTTATGCTAGATGTTGGGACAGGTTGTAGAGTGAAAGTGGGTCTAGTTTCTGGAATATCCTCTGTCACAGGACTGAATTTAGCAGATAGTTGGTTAGCTAAGGTTTGTATAGTACTCGTGAAGAATGAGTTAAAGGTGTTAGCTACTTCTAATGGAGTTTTATCTGATACCATTTCTGGGGTGGGAGTTGAGGACTTGCCTGGACGTAAGAGGTTGTTAAGACCTGCCCAAAATTTTTGCGGGTTGTTTTGGTGTTTATTTTGTAGTTGGCAGTAGTAACTTTTTTTGTCAGCTAGTATTGATTTTTTTGTGTCATTTCTTTTTTGTTGAAATATGATGCGGTCTCGGGATAATTTAGTTGCCCGCCAGGTATCCCAGGATTTGTTTCTATTTTTCATTTTAGATTTGGTTTCCTTTGTAAGCCAGGGTGCAATGTTTACTTTGGTCTTAATTATCCTTTTTGGAGCATGATTATCAAGTATGTCTAGGAAGGTGGTATTAAATCTAGATACTGCTTCTTCAAGGGGGAGATACTTTAGTGGGGCCCAATTACAAGATCTGAGTTCTTCTTGGAATTTTATTAGGTTAAATTGCTTCTTGTTTCTAATTGACCTGTACATGGGAATGGTAGATAGGCCTATTTTATTTTTTGTTATGTATGTGATGAGGTGGTCGCTTAGGTCATTTGGTACAGTCCCAGACTCATATGTTTGTGGCTGGCTATTTATTAGAATCCAGTCTAAAATACTTTCTTTTGGTTTACATTTCCAGTTCTAGTTATAGTATTTATAATCTGGGTAAACCCATGTAGGTTAATGTGGATGGGGTTGGTCTCTGAAGAACATAGGTTCCAATCAATATTGACGTCACCCGTGATAATAGTTTCTTGGGGATAGTTGTTGGATATCCAGTTAAGTAAGTTTTCCAGTGTATCAACATTGTTCCCTGGAGGGATATACACTGTAAATAGATTTATACTTTTTTCTTTGTTTAGCTGTATTTTTAAAGCAAGTATTTCTGCATTAGAGATTTGGGGTGGTTGTTTAGTGTTAAAGGTAATGTTGAGATTGCTGTTATAGAGCACAGCAATACCACCACCCTTTCTTTTTATTCGGTCTAGACTATGCATATTATATCCAGGTGGTAAGATTTCAATATCTTTGGTCCCTGGTTTAAGCCAGGTTTCTGTTACACAAAGTATATCAGGGAGGTGGGTGGCTAGGAGAGCATGAAGGTTAGATACTTTGTTGTTGATACTTCTAATATTTAAATGGTAAATCAGGAAGGTATTGGATGGCCTTGGTGAGGGTGATGAACCATTTGGATTGGGTATAGTTTGAGGGCCAGGATTAGGGTGGATGTCTCCATCTTTCATGGTGTTTTTTCTGAGGTATTCTATTAGTTTAGTCAGTTTTAGTAATATTTTTTGAGTTTGCCTAGATTTGGTATGGTTTTGATTAAGTTTATAGATATGGTGGAGGTTAAGTTTTAGGGTATTATCACATAAGTTTTGGGTATGAGACATAAAGGTAGGTTGCATTGGAAGAGTATTAGTACGGGTTTTAGGGTAGTAATATCCTGAATATGGTTGTTCTTCATATTTGGTAATTAGATATGTAAATGAAATCAATGGAATTATAAGGATTGTATTTATTATTATAGTCTTTGACTTAGTGGGTAAAGTGGAGCACATTGTTTTAGTAGTGTGATACATAATTGAGAGATGGGTGGGTGTTGGTAAAATTAAGTTTAACTTGAAGGGGTGGGGAGAGGAGAGATATAGGACAGTTCTAAGTGGTTGGGAATTACTTGGGGGAGTGGTCACTTACCTATAAATATAGAGGTACTGGGGGCGGGTGGGATATGGGGGCAGGGTGGGCATGAGCGAGCTTAAGCAGCGAGCGGATAAGTTAAACCAATTCAAGGTACAGTACAGGCAGGTAACAGTAAGGCAAGTACTTATGGTGGTTTGCCTTTCTTCTATTAATTTAGATATCTCCAATGGTAGATAAAGGTTGTATGGGCCGCTATTTGTTTGCTGAATCCAGTACACTATTCGGGATAGAATGCTAATCAGGCTATCTTTTTTACAGGTATCTTTTTGGATGAGTAAAAGTCACTAGGAGGCTTCTTTTCAGTCAGAATCTTATATAAAACTGGAGTAGTACCTTAGTTAATTTGTTATAAAGAGGGTACTGCTGTAACCAGTTGTTCACCCTATGTATAGAGTGCTGCGGATGGTCAGCGCTTTCTTTAAAGTATATTTCTTGTCAAGCGACACACTTTGCAGAAGGAGTAGGGTGTAGTAGAAAGATAGGTTAGGTCAGAGCCTTAGTTAATTTGTTATAAAGAGGGTATTGCTGTAACCAGTTGTTCACCCTATGTGTAGAGTGCCATGGATGGTCAGCGCTTTCTTTAAAGTATATTTCTTGTCAAGCGACACACTTTGCAGAAGGAGTAGGGTGTAGTAGAAAGATAGGTTAGGTCAGAGCCTTAGTTAATTTGTTATAAAGAGGGTATTGCTGTAACCAGTTGTTCACCCTATGTATAGAGTGCTGCGGATGGTCAGCGCTTTCTTTAAAGTATATTTCTTGTCAAGCGACACACTTTGCAGAAGGAGTAGGGTGTAGTAGAAAGATAGGTTAGGTCAGAGCCTAATGTAGGAGAGATTCCCGGCTGGATTCAGAAAACACAGTCGATGTTTGTAGGTTTGTCAGTTTGGCATTGCCTAAAAAGGCACTAAGGCGGAGGATAAAGTTTTACCTAGTATTCGAAAGCCTAGAGGGGAAAGGTGCAGACCATACATAGCAAAATAATGTAATCTGTTAATCATGTCTTCCCAAATTGACAAATAGTGGATTCCCCTTAGAATGACACCAGAAAGACAGATGGTTGTTGAAATCAATCACTTCTTCGCTCATATTGTGGCATCATCCTCAATGATGGTAATATGCTGTTCAATGCCAGGCACATACCTGCCTGAGACTCATAGTCAGAGCTGTATAAGGTCTCCCTTCATATCGTCTAGGGAGGTACATCTCAAGTCATTTACACCTACAAAGACTATGATTGAATCATACTGGTACCTGTGGTGCAATGACTTCAGAGCATGAGTAACTTGGCAGCTCCTGGCTCCTGATAGGCAACTGACCATTATTTTCTCTTTGTTCAGCCTGGTGAGTAGGGCATCAGTATGTCATACAACAGAGTCCTCTATGACTAGAGTCGTGGGTAGTGTGCTGGCTTGCCTTATGGGCTTTGCAGTTGAGGCTCCACTGGGTGTGGCTGTATGTGTAGTGTTAGGTGTTGCTTCTGTTGAGTGCTTTTCTGTTTGCTGATGATACTTGTTACAGATGAAATTAATGGGTGGTCTTTGGGGTTTGGGAAGATTGCATTTAAGTACCTCAGAATAAGTTGATCTATTGTGTGAGGTGCATACTATGCGAGGTGGATGTAGAATGAGTTTTTCTGATAACCTGATTGTTATTATGTGTGCTTGTATGTGGGATTACATACTATATCTGTTTCTTTAAGGGTTAAATGGTTATCAGTCAACATGAGACAGTTTTTACATTGTCTCACGATATGCATATCCACAAAACTTGCTGCTGAAATTGACCAATAAAGCTCTCTAGCTAAAAAATGCCTACAATCAGAGCCTTTCTATGCGTTTCCCAACTTATCTAGACAAACACTAAAAGATGATTTCAAGGCAAGCAAACAAAAAGCAAGAATGGTGAAAGGCAAATGCCCTATTTTAGTTTAAAATACAGTTAAATGCAACAAATAAATCAAGATTTCAGCAGCCAGATCCTTAAATATGTTAAAGAAGTGTGATTTTTGAAGCAGAAGCACTTAGCTTTACCTGGATGGCACTGGATGCAAGAAAATCACTTCTAGAATATAGAAGAGGATGCCAAGCATTGCTGAGCTATGTGGAAATGAGCACAGAACCAAGCAAATGCACCAAATGTAAAGAGTCACTGAAAACACAGTAAACAGACTAATAAGCCCTCTGGCCAATTAAACGATAACACTCAGAGACTTTCTAAGCGTTTCTAAACTGGGATGCTAAGAAAAATATACTAATGTTTTCTTTTCATAAAACTGTGGTTATTGTTAACCTTGCACCATGATATACTAAACCTGTGAAAAAAAACTAAATCTGTTCCTCAGATGTTCGATGTTTATTGTGCTTAGAAGCATTACCTTATTTGGGAGCAGAGTTGTTGGACTCAACCTCCCTCCCCCCATGACAAGGATGAGAGACTCACAGAACAGGGAAAGTACAGTTGTGTACACTTACCATAAATGTAGATGTTTGAGTGTATTCACTGTTGCAGTCATCACACTTGGGTTATCTGCGTGCAGGTAGCCCTCAGTTGGCCTGAATACCAGAGACTTAGTATTTCTGCATTGGATGCTGTCACTCCAGGATTGATGTCAGGTCGTAAGGGGTATAAAAACAGGCAGCCGATGCCATTACATCAGTTTTCCTTGCCCCAAATGCAGGTGCCCCCCAAATAGGGAGCTAGGTTATGGTGGGGAACACACCACCAGTAAAAAGTAAATACCAATACCCCAGAAGGGGTTAGTAATAGCCATTGATAGGGGAGAGAGAGAGAAAACCAGGGGGCTGGAGGGAGGGAAACCAGGACTACAACAGTGAATATACTCGAACATCTACATTTATGGTAAGTGTACACAAATGTACTATGTTCTTCATGTTTCACAGTTGCAGTCATCACACTTGGATGGATTCCCAAAGCTGAAGAAGGGTGGACGCAGTTAAGAAGAGTTAGGGCTGGCTAGTATGCCTTGCAGGACTGCTGTAGCATTACTGCCCTGGATTTGGAAAAGATAGGCAGGTGGTAATGCTTGGTGAAGGTGTGTACACAACTCCAGGTAGCAGCCTCCAGGATATGCCTAGTAGGGACTCCCCTGAGAAATTCTGTAGAGGTAGATGTTGCCCTAGTGGAATGTGTTATGACCCCCTGAGGGGTTGGTTTCCCATGGTGCTTGTAGCAGAAATGGATGCAGTGTGCTATCCATTTGGAAACGGGTGGTTTTGAAATGGCCTTGCCCTCTGCCTCTGTTGCAAAGCTGACTAGTAACTGGTCAAACTTTCTGGAGGGCTTAGTCCTATCAAGGTAGAATCTGAGCTGTCTTTGCCATCCAAGGAGTGCAGGATCCTTTCCCTTGATTTTGAGGATTAGGGAAGAAGGTTGGCAAATGGATGGACTGACTTGAGAGCCACAATGGACACCACTTTGGGCATAAAAGGGAGGGTTAGTCCTGAGGAAAACCCTGTCAGCATGGAAAATGATGAAGAGCTTTACAGCCATGAATGCTTGTAGCTCAGACACTCTTCTAGCTGAAGTGATGGCTAGAAACAAGGCTGTTTTCCAAGAGAGGAATTTTAACTCTGCTGATGTAGCAGGTTCAAAGGGGGGAAGCGTGAGCTTTTCCAGTACAAAGTTAAGGTCCCTAGCAGGGGTAGGCACTCTCCTTGGTGGCCTTAAGTTGTTTGCCCCTCTCAGGAACAGTTTGATAAGAGCTTACGAGAAGAGAGGTGGCTCAGTGTTGTAATTAGCAGAAATGGCTGAGGTATGTATCTTAATTGAGGAGAAGGACAGGCCTTTGTGGAGTATATCTGCTAGGTAATCCAGGATAAGAGGCAAAGAGGGCAGTGTTGTGTCCTTTCCTTTAGATTGAATCCATGAGCAGAACCTTCTCCACTTATCAGCATAGGAGTTTCCTGTACTGGGTCTTCTGGCTTCATGAATGATGTCCAGCACCTGTTTGCTTAAGGCTGTTGGGGGGAGAATTCAAGGAATAAGCCAGGCTGCAAGATTTAGGGTTTGCAGTTGTGGATGCAGAAACTGTCCCTCCTGCTGAGAGAGGAGGGTTGAATTCTGGTGTAGGTGTCAGGGTGGCACCAATGTCAGGCTGCGCAGGGGGGGTACCAATGCTGGCATGGCCAGTCCGGGGCAATCAGAATTGTCCTTGGTCTGTCCTGCTTTATCTTGAGTAATACTCTTGAAAGGAAGGGTATAGTGTGAAAGGCATACATTAAGAGATTTACCCAATGAAAAGACAGGGAATCCACTTTCCAGGCCCTGCTGTGAGGATTTCTGGTGCAGAATGTGCTGAGCTGGTAGTTGTAGGGGGAGGCAAAGCGATCCACCTCTGGGGTCCCCCATTTCTGAAATCAGAAAGTTGAAAGTGCTGTGCTCCAATTGCCACTCGTGTGGGTCTAGGAGATTTCTGCTTAAGTTGTCTGCCAGTAAGTTTTGTTTGCCTGGCAGGAACTGAGCTTGCAGATGAACTTCAATGTCCAAGTCCAAATTCCACAGGGCCATGGCTAGCCAGCAGAGTGGGTAGGAATGGGTTCCCCCCCTGCTTGTTGATGTACCACATAACTGTGGTGTTGTCTGTTTTTATTAGCAGTTGTCCTGGAAAGATTAGGGATCTGAAAGCTGTCACGGCATTCTGTACAGCTAGCATCTCTTTTTGGTTGATGTGCAGATGAATTTGACTTGGGCTCCAGTGGCCCTGAATACATTTTCCGTCCATGTGTGCCCCCCAGGCATAGTCTGATGCATCTGTGTTTAGGATCTGGGCAGCTTGGGGTTGAGTAAAGTGCAGTCCCTTGTTGTGGTTGCATGCTTCTGCCCACCAGAGGAACTCTGTCCTTAGACAGGGCATGATAGGAATGACCATTTCCAGGTCCCAAGAATGTTGGCACCACAGACTTTTTAAGTACCATTGGAGTTTCCTCATATGCAGTCTTGCATATGGAATCAGCAGTACACATGACGCCATGAACCCTAGGGTTTGCAGTATTTTTCTTGCAGATAGCTGGGTTCTGGTGGCCATTTGTTTGAAGTAGTCTGTCAGATAGACTTGTTTTTCTGAGGTGAGGAATGCCATCTGAGAAGTTGTGTCAAAGCTTGCTCTCAGGAATACAATCTTTTGACTGGGTACCAGTTTTGATTTTTTTTCATTGATGGTGTACCCCAAGGAGGTAAGAAGGTTTCTCACAAATGTCAGGTGTTGCAGCAGCAATTCCTGACTGTCCGCCTGAATCAGGCAGTCATCCAAGTTAGGGTAAATTTGGATATTTCTCTGCCTGCAGTATGCAATGGCTGGAGCCAGGCATTTTGTGAATACTCTGGGCGCGGTAGATAAGACAAAGGGAAGTGCAGAGAACTGATAATGCATAGACCCTGCCCTGAAACGTAGATACTTCCTGCATGATTCCCTTATGGGAATATGCAGATAGGCTTCCTTTAAGTCTAGGGTGACTAACCAGGTATCCTTGGTTAGCATAGGAAGAAGCTGTTGCAGGGTAAGCATTTTGAATTTTGGTACCACCAGGAAGGTGTTGAGAATGGAAAGATCCAGGATTGGGTGCCAAGAGCCTTCTTTCCTGGGTACCAGGAAGAGTCTGGAGTAGAATCCTTGACCCCTCTGTTCTACTGGAACTGTCTGAATAGCTCTGATATTGAGTAGGGAAAGTACTTGGTTTTGAGCCTCTGCCCACTGGTTTGGAGGAAGGTCTGGAAACCCACTAGGGGTTGGCAGTGAATGGAAGTAAAATTTGTACCCCTGGGATACAATGTTGTGGACCCACCGGTCCTGAGTGATGGACATCCAGGGCAAGTTTTCCTCCTAGGGGCACAAGCAATTGTGCAGGGCTGGGGGGTGAAGTAAATAAGTCATTGTGAGCTTTTTCCGTAAGAAGGTGGCTTACCACTCCCTGTTTTAGGGGTGGGGGCACTCCATTGCTTAGATCTCTGCATACCCTGAGGTTGTAGTCTGGGTGGTCTGTTTCCCCTGTGTCTGGTTTGAGAAGGCCTGGAAAGGACCAGTGTTTGGAAGGGCAATGCCTACTGAATCTAGGGGGTTGCACTTGTAAGAATTCTTTAACAGTCTGCATAGACTTAGCTTTTTCTTCCATCTTTTTAAGAACCTCTTCTGCTTTGGTGCCAAACAAACAGTCCTTATTCAAAGGAGTTTCTAGTAACTTTGATTTGACATGGTCTGGCAAGGTCTGCTCCTTCAGCCAAGCATGTCTTCTCAGTACAGAGCCACTGACAGCTGCCCGCAAGATGCTTCTAGGGCGTCAACATGCTTGCTGACTTGGCTTGCAGAGTGCATAAGCTCCTGCAATTCTTTTGTTTTCTGTACAGTCTGAAAATGTTGCCACTTTTTGTTTAATAAATTCCATAATATGTTGCTGGTACTTCAGCATGTGAAACTGACAATTCAATGCCCTAATAGCAAGAGTTGCAGAGGTATATATCTTCTTACCCCATCTGTCCAAAGCTCTGGAATCCCGGTTTGAACGGGTAGGATTCTTGGCTGTAGTAGCCTTGATACCTTTAGACTCCTGGGAAATGATCTCTGGGTCAGCAGGATTCTTGAAAAGAAATTTGTGAGTGTCAGGTACTCTGTAGTACCTGTCTGGTTTCCTAGGGGCAGGAGGTAAAGTGTCAGGAGTAAGACTGGATTCCATAAAAACATCATCCACAACATCCAGGACAGGGGGTAATGCTAAGGGCCTGTGTTGAGGCAACTCTGGAAATTCTCTGAGTCTCTTTTTGGACTGAGGATGATCTTGGCATTCCCAGTGGAAATGCTCTCGTAAGGTATGCAAGATTTCATCAAAAGAAAAATCCTCTGGAAGCAGAGGGAATGGATTCCTCTGCATCTGACTCCTCATAAGCAGATAAGGGCATGTCTTCATAATCAAAAATGTCAGAATCATCAGACTCATGGTCTATAGAAGCTGAAGGAGACTGGACTCTGTCTCTTAGCAGGGGAAGGCTGACTTCCCCTAATCAGCGTAATAAAGTCTTCAACCATTCTAAGCATTTGTTTTTGTGGCATGGGAGCAGGTGCATGCGCTTGCGCTTTGGTGGTCTGTTTTCTAGGCATAGTGCGTACTCTGGGCCTAAGAAACTCGGTAGTTTTGGTTAAAAAAGTCATCGGTTTGAGTCGAACATCGGTTGAGCGAATAATTGCCTCAGAAGCCGGTGACTACTCAGTGGCTCCGGACCCATCCAAAGTACAGACATCCACAGGTTCCATAGTCAAAGAAGAGTCTCGTGGCATTCCGGACTCCGAATGGGTCTCAGTAGAGACCTGCAAATCCACTGAAGTGGGTGTCAGGGGCTGCGAAAGTGCCTCACTGAGTACTGGCGGACTGGCGACTAGCTTAACGGAAGTGTCGTTGGCAGTTTTGGACCTATGCGGTCTGCCTCTGTCTATCTTTATGCTTTTTCAGAATATCGGTAGTTGGATGGCTTACTGAAGCCATTTCAGAATACGGAGATTGAGAGCAAAAGATTTAGCGACAAAGAGAGCCCAACGACTAATGGTCCGGGCATTAAATAAGGCACAAAACCAACAGCAAGGGATGTTGTGGTCTGGGCCTAAACAGGTGAATGCAGTACGAAAGGAAATCTCTGAGGTATTTGCTTTCCACAGGCAAGACAATTGTAACTTTTTATGACATCGGTTATAGCAAGAAAAAAGGACCCCCAATGGGGTACTTAGCTTTAGAAGACTTCAGGATTATTAAATTCATAAACGAAAATTCAGATAGCGGCCGACCGGCACTTGCAAACTGCTTCTGCTTCGGGCTCCTTGGCAAGAAAGACTGATGTAATGGCGTCGGCTGCCTGTTTTTATACCCCTGATGACCTGACTTCAGTCCTGGAGTGACAGCATCCAACGCAGAAACACTAAGTCTCTGGTATTCGGGCCGACTGAGGGCTACCTGCAGTCAGATAACTCAAGTGTGATGACTGAGCATCACATCATTCTCTTTTGAAACCAAATAGGAACCACTGCCTTGGACTCAAGTAAAGGGAAAGACTGCTAGTCGGTCAAAGACACGGCTGTACAGGTATATTGCATCTCTGGATAGGACTGGATTTCTTTTGCTGGCAGAATTAAGCAACTACTTTTTGGACTTCTAAGACATAGGTAGATAGAAATTCAGTAAATCTCTTCGACTACTGGAAGAGACAGGTTAAGCTAAGCTGCGGGTTAGAATTCCTCCTTATTCCATCTGTCCATACATTTATTTTGTAGTTCCCTTGTGAGAGTTTAACGCTGCTTCTTGGATTTTACCACAAGCAATGCATAGTTCAATTGATTTCATGTAAACAAATTTTACTGTTCACTGTTAAATGCTTGTGGCTTATATTTTATAAGGTTTTGTGCTATGAAATGTTTCATTAGCAACTGTTGCTTTTGTGTTTTAAAGATTCTCTGCTCAAGCTGCTACTGCCATACCAATATTTAACTGTTGGCTTATTTTAATGGCAAACAATATCTGGTACATACATAAACTCCTCTTAGAACATAGTATGTGAATTTGTGCACAAAATACTGCTGGGGAAGTTTGAATTACTACATGCAAGTTTGTAACTGAAGGCAGTATACTCACTAAGAGATGACTGGTACCTCAGAGAAGCAGTGATTTTACCTTTTTCTTTATTTTTTTGCCTTTCTGTTGCCCATCAGCTTTCCTCCTCAGCCTCCCAATTCCATTCCCCTACAACTGTCAGGAGTGAGGGTCAGGTGAACTGGGGAGTGGCCCCCATCCTGTGGACTGGATGTACTTTAGGCCCTACTCTCCCTGTGCCAGTTTCAAGCTCATTTTGGGGCTTTTGACCAGAGAGACAAACATCCCCACCTCTGACTTGATGAGCCTGTCTTGGGGTCCCCACTCGTCAGGAGTGTGCAATGGAATACTACAGGGCCAAGCTCCATCGCTGTGATAGCACACTGCCTCTTACTACAGCCTCACCTCATCATGACTTGGTGTGTACTGTACCGTGCTTTCCAGTGACACTGCCAATATGGCAGCTATACCATTCCCTGGCACACGTCCCTCAGACTTCTCTGAGAGAGAAGAGCAGGCTTAGCCGCTTCTTTCTCTCCCTTCCTTCACTAGCTCCTTCACTGCCAGTGCAGGGTCACCATCAGAACTCCTCCTTGCTACACCACAGAAGACATGGCAGTGATTATAACTCTGATCAATAGTTGCACATTGTAAAGTTTGAGTGTGGCAGGTGCTGGCTATTACTTCAGAAAGCAACACACATTTACTGTATACGCTTCAGGCCAATTGTCCTTGTATGTTACTTAGCACTGTCACTCACAAACTGGCAGCACCTTTGTGGACTGAGACCATTCTATCATTTAAATCTGACAGCAGCATGTAGAATTGTATGTCCGCTCATCAAACATAAGTTGCATGAATGTGGTTGATATATCCTGCCACACAATTGTGAGTGTGTGCATGTTCATTTACCTTTCTAGCCAAAAAGGTAAATGTGAAGTATACTCTGCACCACAGCAGGTATTTTATCTTTAGACAGAATAGGTAACAGGCAATATGAGATCTGTGGAGTATAAAAAATATCAGCATCACAGCTGACTAAAGACTGCAAAGCAAAGGAAATTTGATGTGTTGGTATGAACAAGGATAACATAACCTTCTTCTGTTGGTGCAGCTAAGACTCAGTCTCATAAAACTGGAGATGATCTGATAGTGACGGAGACTGCAAAGCATGCAACTAACTCGACCAATTTTCAGAGGACTTTAAAATTCAAACTAAACAAACTAAAGCTGGAACTCAAACTTGTACAGGTTGAGCCAGCTGACAGAATGAAACAATATGAGATGCAAAAAGAGTAAAACCAGAGAGAGAAAGACAGCGTGAGAGAGTGAAGCCAAGGATGCAGAGATGAGCAGAAGAGAGAACCAGCAAAGCTTGAGAGAGTGCTGATGGCACTTTGTGAAAGACAAGTGAGTAAAAGGGCAAAACAGAGCTTTTATAGGTTCATAGGTTGGTACTAGGCTAGCCATAACAATTCCCAGGATATTTCTTCCCACAATATTTACTTCCCTTGACCCCTGTCTAGCAGGCGACTGATGTGATCCCCGGGGGTGAATTTCCTTTCTCCCATCCAATCATCAAGGTTCCTTTTGAAGAGGGCCAAAGAGGCGCTCTGCTTGACATGTATGGGCAGTCTATTCCAGAGTATGGGGAGCCTCTGGGTCAGGAACCTATCTCTCCAGCATGTTTTGTTCATTGTGATGACAAGGTTTAGCTCCCTGGAGCGTGTGGCTCTGAGGGATTGGGATTTCTTTAAGTGAAGCATGTCCAGCAGCTCAGGGTTTGACATGGCCTTGTATGTTATGCAGAGATCGCCTCTGAGTAGACAATATGCCACAGAGTATAGCTGGAGTTTTTTTTACACAGTCAGCATAGGACATTTGCTTTAGGCCTGTGATTCTTTTAATGAGGTATTTCTGCGGCCTTTCCAGCTTTTGCAGAGGTCTTGTGAGGTACATACCAAATGGGGCTTTGTACTCTATAATGGGTCTAATGAGGGATGAGTACAGTGGGACAATGACCTCCGTTTTTCTGGATGAAAAGCCCTTAGTGATGAGGTGTGCCACATAGAAGGATTTCCTGACTGTTGTGGCGATGTGGTTATCAAAGGTGAGACCAGTGTCCACCTGTGTCCCTAAGTCTCAAATCGCAATTTCGGTGTTTAGTGTAGTGCCATCTATGTAGTAATTCATGGGTACATAGTTTTTCCCAAAGGGGATAAATAGAAGTTATGTCCTTACCATAACGTTCCATGTGGAGTGTTCATCTCGCCTTTGTTCTTACACATGGGTTCGGAGCCAATCCTCGGCTCCGTGTCGTATGCCTATAAGCTCTGCATCGAAGAAGTCGAGACAAATCTAATACCCACAATCCCCCTCTGCCTTTACCTCAGATCTAGTTTGCAAGCAAACCAGCAGTCAGAGAGCACACTCATGCCAATATCACATATGCACAGAAACTAAGAGTCTATATATATACATATATATACATGTCAACTATATATACAACAACTGCAATGCAGAAGCAGAATGCCCCAGACCAGACACCAAACTGAGCGTTCTTCGGGTGGGAGGGCGAGATGAACACTCCACATGGAGCGTTATGGTAAGGACATAACTTCTATATGTGATAGTGTTCAATCTCGTTTGTTCACACATGGGGCGCCCCTAGCTCCTTGTTCCTGAGGAACTCACGGAAGGACGTTCTTGAGCACAGTGGAACCAAAGGTTGCCCTGTCCCTAGAAACCTTGTCTACCTTATAATGAGAAATGAATGTATGTGGTTTAGACCAAGTAGCAGCCGCGTCTAGTGGTAGGCGAGCTGCATGAGCCAGGGATGTAGACACTGACCTTGTGGAATGTCCTTTGGGTTTGTGCAAAAGAGTTTGATCTGAAGAATCATAGACATAGATGATACAATCAGTTAACCACTTAGAAAGAGTTCTTTTTAGTAACACTCCTTTTCTGTTATCAGCAAAGGCTACAAAAGTTGATCAGATTTCCTGTGATCTTTTTTCTATCCAAGTAAAACCTTAGTTGTCTGTGGACATCTAATTTGTGCAACATATACTCCATTTTATTGGAGTGATTCTTGAAGAAAGTGGGTAATTCAATGGACTGATTAATATTGTTAATAGAACAAACTTTAGGAAGGAAGGATGAATTAGTGCGAAGAGAAACTCTGTCAGAGTGAAAGATCAAATAAGGGTGTTTAATGGAGAGAGCTTGAAGTTCAGATACTCGCCTAGCGGATGTAATGGCTACCAAAAGAGAGTCTTCCACGACAAAAATTTCAATGGGCAAGAGGAGGCTGGTTCAAAGGGGCAGCATCAACTTAGATAATAATAAGTTTAGACTCCAAGGTGACGTAGGAGATCTAATTGGTGGTCTAATATGAAAAGCCCTTTTAAAAGGCTTTACAAAGTCTGTGGCCATAACAGGAGCCCCACATTCTTCAACATGGAAATTAGAAATGGCAGCCAATTGAACTCTTAATGTGGCAGGAGAAGCACCTGATGGAACAAGTCTGTTAAAAACTCTAATATTTTATTCAAAGGAGCTATAACAGGGTCCACTTGCTGTGTATTCAGAATACAAAGCGCTTCCATTTACTAGTATATGTTTTGGTAGTGGAAGCTTTATGAGAAGCCACTAATATATTCTGAACTGCAGGCGAAAGAAGATCAGACCTGGCTAAGTTGGGAATTGGAGCAGCCAAGCTGCTAGATGGAGGGACAAGAGCGAGGGTGGGGAGCCCCTGACGAGTGAGTCAATAGATCTGGCTCTGGGTCCAGGATCCAGGGTCCCCAATGCAGTGTGTCATGAGGAAGGGGAACCAAATTTGTGAGACCAGAATGGGGCAATGAGGATTATTGTCCTGTGTAGGTTGTTGGCTTTCTGGAGAAACTTTGAGATCAGGGGAAGGAGGAAATGCATACAGGAGACCCGGGGGGCAATCGTGAATCAGTGCGTCCCTCTGGACGTCCCCTGGAGGGGTAATAGGGCAAAGTAGCTCCTGCATTTGGCGTTCATTGGAACAGATCGCAGGAAGGCTGGCACGCGAAAAATCTTTTAACTGACTGTTTTAGGGACCACTCGTGCGGTAACAGTATTGCTCTGCTCAGCCTGTCGGCTATGACGTTGGATGACCCGGGATGTGCGTTGCTATCAGAAACCCGTGGACTCCGCCCATTGCCAGATTCTCATGGCCTCTCTGCATAGCTGATAGGACTTGGTTCCCTTGCTTGTTTATGTACCAGACTACCGACATGTTGTCCGTCTGAACTGCAATAGTTCCCAGAGGAAGAAGGGGAGCAAAGTGTTGCAACGCTAGAAACACTGCCCTCAACTCTAGAACATTGATGTGCAGATTGTACTCTAAATTGGTCCATTCGCCTTGGACTGTCTGTCCCTGAAAGATGCCCCCACCCTATCAGGAAGCGTCCGTGGTCACGGTAGCACAAATGGTCTCCCTGGAAAGGTTGCAAGTCTGAAGC
This sequence comes from Protopterus annectens, assembly GCF_019279795.1. Taxonomy (NCBI): domain Eukaryota; kingdom Metazoa; phylum Chordata; order Ceratodontiformes; family Protopteridae; genus Protopterus; species Protopterus annectens. Next base: position 87,037,974 of record NC_056747.1, on the reverse strand, counting down.
CACCAGTTTAGGTGTGTTTTGCATGTGTTTGTTATAAGAATCTCGTGTGTTAGAGGTAGTTGTTGGAACGACCATTGTGCAAACAGTAGCCATTGTAGGACTCTCATGTGCAGTCTTCCCAAGGGTATTGCAATAAGAGAAGCTGACATGAGTCCCAAAACCTTCAGTACCAGTTTTGCTGGGATTTCCTGGACAAGAGAAGAAGGCGTATGTGAGTCTGAAGTGAAAGTATCCTTTCTGGAGGAAGTCTTAGAATTAACTGATGTGTATCTAATTCCGCTCCTATGAATAAGATACGCTGTGATGGCTGTAGTAAGGATTTTCCAAGTTTACGGAAATTCCTAGGTGAATACACAGTTGAAGAGTGTAATCTCTGGCCTGTACTAGTTGACGCTGGGTGGTGGCAGAAAGGAGCCAGTCGTCCAGATACGGAAACACCTGGAATCCTAGGCGTCTCAAGTGAGACGCTACCACTGCCATGCATTTGGTGAAGACCCTGGGGGCTGAGGTCAGACCAAAGGGCAGGGCTCAAAACTGAAAGTGACTGGCACCCAGAAATGATCTCTGGATGCCCTGGCCATTTTGATGTGGTAGTATGCATCCTTCAGATCTATTGAGCACATCCAGTCGTCCTTCTGTAAGAATGGAAGGATCGATTGAAGCGTGACCATTGAACTTTTCTTTCTTGACGAAGGTATTGAGGTCGCTTAGGTCCAGAATGGGCCTCCAGTCCCCTGTTTTCTTTGGAACTAAAAAGAACCTTGAGTAAGTCCCGAATCCTCTGGTCCGCTGGGACTGGTTGGATGACTCTTTTTCTAGCAGCTTTGAAATTTCTATAGCTGCTGGCTCGCAGATGGGGCGGTACATCTGGGAGTCTTTTCTTTGGAATGGGATAGGATAGAAATGGTATATTGTAACCTCTGGTAACCACGCTTTTTACCCACTTGTCTGTAGTTATGTTTTGCCAGGCCTGAGGGTATAAAACTGCCTCCAGAGCAGGACAGTGGGCCTCCTCTCAGGAGTGCTGTAAAGGTTTACCAGGGTGTATCCCTGTCACCTTGATTCTCACGGACCCCTCTGCCGCCAGGGCGGCGTCTTCCACCTCTGCCCCCTCCTCTGCCTCTAGAAGGGGCATCACCCTGTGTGCCTGGGAAAGATCCTTGGGGTTTTCGAAACCACATTTTTCCACCACGTTGCCCTTTGGGGTACGGTCTGGTTGGGGTGGAAAAACGGACTCCGACAGCAGACAGAGTCTTTCCCAACTGCTCACACCGGGTAAGGGTCTCCTTTACTTTAGGGGCCAAAAAGAGTGGCACCGTCAAATGGGGCGTTAGTAAAGGAAGACTTGAAGGCTTCCGCAAATGAACATAAGCGCATCCAGGATTGTCTGCGAAGAGCAATCGCTGAAGCTGCTGCCCTACTCGAACCTTCGGCTGCGTAAGAGATCAGCCTCATGGACGAGTTCACAATGGATGTAAGGGTATTAAGTTGCGCTGTCACTTTCTCTGAGTCAGCAGCATCTGTAGTACCCTGGAGGGTATCTCCCAACTCTTTGACTAGATCCCTCTGTAGTCGTGTAAAGTGGGTCAAATAGTTCAGGGATCGCATGGAAAAAGCCGCTGAACTAAAAATGCGCTCCCATACCTGTCCATAGTCCTAGAATCTTTATTAGGGATGGACAGATGAGGAAGATTCCGACATCTCCTTTTTCGTGGCCGCTGCGCATCCACTGGAACTCCTTTTGTCAAGTAAGTCTTGTCCTGGGGTGCAGTGATATACTTATTGGGCTTCCTAGGGACTGGTTCCACTGTGTCAGAGCCTCCCGAGCAATAAGTTCCATTAATTCAGGAGGAGGAAGGCGAGCACCGAATGCCTTCAGCAAGACTGACTCATCCTCAGAAGGGGAAGGGACTGCCAGTCACCTCTCTGTTTCAGGATCTCCAATATGTCAGAAAAGAGACATCTTCTGAAGGTGACTTACGGGACCCTTCTGACTCATCCAAGTCAGTATCGGATGTCAAAGATTCTTGTGGAGAATCTAAGTGTCTCCTCTTACACAATCTTTTCCTAGGGACTTCTTGGGGAGCATCCGAAGAAGCCTCCGAGGAAGAGGGGCACCCTCCAGGGGTGGCTGAGACACGGTGCTCGGCTTGGATGTAGCCGTGGGTGCAGAGGAGGATAATGGCCCATTATGGGGAGGAGAGGTTGCTTCTACTGATGTGGTTGTCTGGGTAGACAACACCTTCCTCATGAGATCGAAGGCCCCCGGGTCAGGAAGAATCTCCGGTTCGAAGAAATGGGAAGAATCCCGAGACAGGCACGAAGGCATCGACCCGAGGGGAGCCGAATCGATCCGCCGAGGCCCGAGGAAGAGTCGTGGTTCGACTCTCCCCCGGAACCAAGGACAGATCATCGGCTCCGAGACTCCGGTACGGATCCGGAGTCGAGGTGAGAGGAACAGACCGAGAAAAGGACGGTTCTGGACCGAGGGCTCCACAATCAGAAGATCAACCTCTTCCGGCTCCAAAGACTGGACAGGTCTCGGAGGAGGAATGGATGGAGACAATGGGAGGCCTTCAAGTTTCGACACCAACTGGGTGGAAACGAAATAAGTTTGGATAGGGCGAATGCTCCAATAACTTCTGCACCACACGATCCACATCGATATCGGAGAGCTTAGAAGAAGAATGGGTCGAAGGAACCAAGACGGAGCCGACCTCAATAGAGTCGAGGAGGAGCTCCATCACGGTTCCAAGACTCGAGGCTCGAACTGACACCAGTTGAACACTCGGCCCAAGTCTGTGGAACCGGTGATCTAACTTTCAAGAGCCGATGACTTGGGCTCCGGCGTCTTCGATTCCTTCGAGGATTTGGATGCCTGGTCTGAAGCATCCAGAGCCTCCTGAAAGGAAGGTTTTAATAGCCCCTGTCCATGAGTTTCCTGCTATCTGTCTTGACAGACCTCCCACTAAAAGAGTGACAAATTGAACAGTCCTCTTGTAAGTGGAGAGGGCCAAGGCAGTAGACACAGGAACTATGGTTGTCAGTAACTGACATTTTTGGCCACACTGGCAGCGTTTAAAACCTGATTTAATTTTCTCAGACATCTTAAAGAAGAAACAGGTAAGAGAAAAAGGTCAAGTCCAGTAGAGACAAATCCAGTAAAAATGTCGAATCCGATATATAAGTCAGTCCGGTTGTCAAATTCAAGTAAGGGGTGGAAGGCCCGAAAAACTCTAACAAGTTTAATTAAACTTGAGTATTTCTACCTTACCACACACACATACACTATGTCACCAAAAAGTACTTTTAGAATAATTTTTTCTCAAATATAACAATAATAAAGTTATTTCTTATCTGAAGTTGCTCGAGCTAGATCCCAGTGATGCGAACGCAGCAGCGGCAAACTAGATCTGAGGTAAAGGCAGAGGGGGATTGTGGGTATTAGGTTGTCTCGAGCTTCTTCGATGCAGAGCTTTATAGCGGCCGACACGGAGCCGAGGATCGGCTCCGAACCCATGTGTAAGAACAAACGGCGAGATTGAACACTATCACATCTATACATTTCTTGGTATTAAGGTTGAGCACCAAGCATCTGTTTCTGTAAGGCCAATGATGTCAATGTCAGTATTTAAGAATAAAAGAAGGGGATGATTGCTAGTATTATTCAAGCATTTGAATAAACGTGTTATTAGCATCACAATGGCCAGGGGCAATGGATAAGATTATTCATTCTTCTATTTACCCATAAGGCAATGCATGCTTTCAGTAAGTTGACTAAAATATGTTACTGTGATGACTGTAAAGGTAAAAATATCTTGAAGCTTAAAGGAAAATTTAGAGAATACAAGATTTAAAAGTGGAGGACACAGTTAGTAAGTGTTCACTTTAGTAGGTGGTTGACTGGATATCAAGCTTCTGAAATACTGGCAGTCCTTATGATAAGGCAACAAGTACTCAGTTGTGTGTCCAAGAATATGAGAATCAGGTTAACAGATCGGGAGTGTATACACTGCTGAGAAAATAGGCAAGAGTGTCAGTTTTAGCTAGCTATCAGGGCACGTCATAAAGCAGGGGTACTCAGCACTAAACATTTTATTTTTATTTTATTTAATATTTGTTTACCAGGAGAGTATGACTTGGAACAAACCAATTTACAGTGGAGGCCCAGGGAGAAATGCTCCAGATGCATGTCTTTGTAATGTGGGAGGAAACCGGAGCACCCAGAGGAAATCCATACAAATGCAGGTAGGACATGCAGACTCCACACAGACAGCACCCTAGCTGAGAATCGAACCAGAGAATCTCTTGCTGTGAGGCATCCATGCAAACTGCTGCACCGTCAGTGTACATGTATACATGTATACAAGGAAACCCATGTGGTATTCTAAACCTTCACAGCAAGTTCTGCAGGCAAAGGGGAAAAACAATGACTTGAGTCAAGGCTTCAGAGTAAAGCTTTTCCTTTGTAACCAGATGAAACATCTATGTTTAAAATGTCCACTTCAACATGGTCGGGAACAAAAGGCACATGATGGAGGTAACAGAGGAAGTGGTGGGTTGTCTGGAAACTGCAGCTGCTGAAGACCATCACAAGGGACTGTACCTAGCCTAGTAAAGGGTAAACAAACCATTGCTTAGAGGAATACTGCATCAAGCTACTGTTAACCCTGCAGTTGCTAGAGAGGAACATTATTTGCCCTGGCAGTTCATGCCAGTTATGGCCAGAGACGGGACACCTTTTCAGGACCACTGGTCAGGGAATCATTTGGACTAGTAAGGTGAACAGGAAGATAAGCAGGTGGCAGTATTCAATAATATCCCATAATAACTTGTTCAAGGTAATGACTCAGATGACATTGCATGCTGTGTACATGCATTGCATGTAGCCAGGACCACTATCAGACAAGGAATGTAGCAGGCTGGGGAAAAGAGCCAATACCCAGAATTTCAAAATATGTTAGTAAAACAGTTCAGGGAAAGAGCTATTAATAGCAAAAATCTGAACTTGAGATGCAGCTGTCAGACGGTACTGGTTTATCTTCTGGAAGGAGCTAGGTCAGGAGAAAAGATGGTAAGCAGGGGTAAGTCCAAATCAGAGACACAGCTGTTAGAAAATACTTGACTTCTGTTTTAAGGGAAACTGCAAAGGATCAGTCACCTTAAAGGACTTCAGAAAAAATAGCCAAACAGGCTCCTGACTCTCAAAGGCAGAGGAAGTCCATATACTAGAACAGTGTGTTACATTACAGAGAATGGACTCCTGAACAAGGATTATAGGAAGAAGCGATACAGCAGTTGGTAACTCCATGATCCTACGCTAGGGCAATTCTGGCCATACCCATGATATTTCTTTTTTATGACATTTGAGCATAAAATGTGCAACAAGGAGGCCTTATGCAAAACATTTATTGACCAGGCCCTGCAAAAGCTGGGAAAGGCGTTGCAAAACATGTAAGCTGTTTCAAAATTTTGGCAAGGCAGGAGACAAAGCCAAGGCTACTTTTAACTGTTGCCTGTTACTGAAGAAATGTTTCAGAGGGCAGCCTTGGATATTGTGGGGTATCTTGGTACTGCAAGTAAGACAGGCAAAAGTTTATCTTGGTGGTGGTAAACCATGCTACTATGTAGTCTGAAGCAGTAGCTTTGTGTTTTATCAAGGTAGAAAAGTTAGCAAATCTTCTGTTAAAAATTTCCAGTAGGGTGAAGTTTCCTAAAGAATTACTTACAGACACAGGGGCTAACTTTTTTCAGACTTGTTTACATACTTGTGCAAGTGCTGTGGGGTAAAGCTGTTAACAACCATTGTATTTCAACCCCAAACAAATGGTTTGGTGAAGAAGTTTAAACTTGCTGAAAGCATTTACAGAGCAGTTTAAAATGGAGTGGTAAATGCAATGGTCAACAGAAGCTGAAAAGTAATCTATACAAAACAGTGATGCAACCAGTACTTTTGTATGGTACAGAAACCCGAGCAGATGGGAAGCTAGAGTTTTGGAGATGAAGTGCCTGAATGAGGTGCTAGGATGGACACTGTGGGGCAGACGAGGAAATGATGGCAACAGAGAGGAACCCAAAATACCTCCAATGGCAGTGGAGGTTAAAGACAACAGGTTATAGTGGTTTTTGGACACATTTGCAGGAAAGCAGATGATGATATGGTGAGGAAGAGACTGGAAGATAGCAAGAAAAAGCAAGAATATACAGCAGATATAGGGATGGACTGCATGAGAGAAGATCGGCATTAGTCAGGTGTGACTGTCAAAGAAGTTAGAAGAGTGGCAGTGAATCAAGAGGAGTGGAGGCAGTTGACCTGACACCCTGAACTCATGTAGAAAATGGCAATAAACGAGTTTATTTTATTTATTCATTTATTTATTGCAGTTGGTGACCGGGGAGGTCCACTGGGCTCAAGAGCCTGTTTTCAGTGGAGGCCGGGGAGAAAAGCTCCACAGTACAATGTTACATCTCATAATGAAAATACAAATAAAAAATACATAAACTTAAAATACAAAGAAAAAAAATTATTTGTTTTACAGTCAAAATAGGTGGAAAAATAGCTGATAATGATGGTGACAGTTGTAATTTAAGGAGTGGTAAAGCACTGGCATCCAGCTCCTCTTTGCATACAGTAGTGTCATACTGGCATCCAGCTCCTCTTTGCATAGGCAGTGTCACTGTTCAAGCTACTGCTATCATACAAATATTTAATGGTTGGTTTACTTTAAGGGTACAAAATAATTGTTGTTTTGATATACAAGTATGTCTAGCTAATTTCAGTATTACCGTAAAGATAAGGAAGGGGATGTTGGCACTAGGTGTGTGTGTGCGTGTGCGTGTGCGTGTGTGTAAAATACCGGTCAAGTTTCACTTAACTCTTAAGTAGGATTGCAGTTGGTCACTGGGGCCCAGTCTGAGATGTGTAAAATCCAGTTGAGTAAGTGACTAACTGATCTGTGGTGAGTTAAGTTGTGTGCACCAGCTCACAATTCTGGATAACACTTTCAGTTACACAAGAACACTTCAATTCATTGTAAATATCCCTTTTAGGTAAAATTAAATGCTGGTTTTAGTTCAAGTATATTTATGACTTTACTGTGTACTGAATTTCTCCCAGTGGAACAAAGGGTCAGGGGTACTGTGAACAGACTCTAATGTACTTTTTCAGGTAGTAAAATGTATGCAGACTACAGGAGAATTGACTTAATTTTAAAGGACAATCTTTTGTAAGTGGACATTGATAAGAGTCTATTTGAATTCCTTACCAATACCAAACCTATGATACTCTCTATTTGGGATACCTAAGGCACATAAACATTTGGAAAATTCACCTCTCAGACCCACAGTAGCAGCAGGAGGATCAAAAATGTACCCACTTGTGGTTTATGTGGGCAGGAAATTAAAACCATTTACGAAACTCCATAATCGTAGATTCATGGGACTTTTAATAAAAATGTATTCCTGTTCACTACTATCCACACAGTTTATTGGTAACCATTGATGTTCAAGACCTGTTCTCCATAATCCCTCATACCATAGGAAGTAAATATGAACATTTGTCCAACAAAGACTTAAATGTGATTGTGGAAAGTCTAGAATTGGTACTTAACAGCTATGTATACTTTGAGGGAGAATATTACAAGCAAATGAGTGGGGGGTGCCATGGGAGAAACCTGTGCCCCCCACGTTGCAAGCCTAGGATTATTATACTGGGAAAAGAAACTTGTAATTAGTTCCCCTTTTGTGACAATATACGTTTATATTTATGTTTCCTGGAAGACATATTTATAATATGGAAAGGAGCCAGGGGAGATTTAGAAGAATTTATCCAATACATCAATACTACTACAGACTTTTAAAAATGTACTTATATAGCTGGAGTACATGAAATACATTATTTAGATACAAGTTTAATAAACGACTTGGAAAACAAGAGATTAAAGTCCAAATTATACAGAAAGGAGAATTACACTAACACATGTTTGTATTTTACTAGCAGCCACCCACTGCTCCAAAAGAAGAGCACCGTAAAGGGCCAGATGTCCGAGATGCCAGAATTACTTCAGACTACAGCGATCTTCTAGGAGAACTGGAAATAGCAACAAACCTTTTCCTAGAAAGGGGTTACCCTGAATTACTAATTATACAAAAAACAACATAAGACGAATCACCACGGCACGGCAAACTTGCAGTCTTTCCAGGTGGCGAAATAGAAAACAACTCTAATAAATTCTTTAATGAACGATAAAAACAAAATATAAAAGTATTCAAGGGTGGATAAGTGCTTTTGATTGTTAACCTTCTTCAGATCGTAAGAAGGGTAATGAACAAATGCACTTATCCACCCTTGAATACTTTTATATTTCATTTATCGTTCATTAAATAATTTATTAAAGAATTGGTTTTATTTCATCACCTGGAAAGACTGCGAGTTTGCTGTGCCGTGGAGGTTCGTCTTATCTTGTTTTTTGTATTCTGCTTGCTGCTAGGATGGCCTTTAGTAGCATGACAGCTTATTTTTCCACTAGAATTACTTACAATGGAAATAAAAAAAGAAACATCGGAAGGGTGGGGTACTAAATTTACCCCCCTTCTAGGTTCAAGAGAGAAAATATCTCATGGAAACCCAGATGAAAAGGGAATGCACAGTAATGATGGACAGGGATCAAAAAGTTGGCTTGAGTATTGAAATAGAAATAAGTTACTTTGCAGTTGATTTTGCATTATAGGATAGTGGGCCAAGATGAATGAACCCGTTTTCGTTTTCAATGGAGTCCTGAGCTCCAGACAAAATAATGTTACATTAGGTTATTAGAGATGATTATACATTTGTAACAATTCAAGCAGGAATACATATTAAAACAAACAATACAAATGCATTATACATTGTAACAGTTACACTAGATCATTTATTTTAAAATATAATCATGATGTAGGAGGGATACGAAAGATTATTCAAAAATATCGTAATATCTTTTCAAAAATGCCAAACTGCCTGAAAGTATTCTTAACCCCTTATATACTTACAAGAATGGAACATTAAGAACCTTTTGGAAAAAGGTCATAATAAAGAAAATGCACTAAACAACTTTACGAAAAATGGTACATTTAAATGTGGGGCCTGTCACCAACGCATACACATAGCTGATTGTGCAGATTTAAGTCCCCTACTATTAAAAAGGTTATTAAAGAAAATAGATATTACAACTGTCTTTCTAAAGGGTTGTATATCTTGCTTATTGTGAAACTTGTTTCTTTTACTATATAGGGAAGACAGAAAGAACTTCAAAAACTAGGCTATATATGAACACCACTATGAGATTTCTAAAACCATGGAGTCTAATGCTCTATATAAGCACCTAAAGAAATGTATAAATGCTACATTTTTATTTTGGGCATTAGAATAAGTAGAACTCAGCCCTAGAGGTGGGCAATGGGAAACACTATTAGAATACCAAGAACTGGTGCGGCAGTTACGACTTAATGCAGGTGCGCCCCCCCCCCAGGACTTAATGGGCATATTTCAATTGGTCCAATGTCGAATATGCATGCAGCTAAACTTTGACTTGAAAATCTACATGTGATATACTTGGAAGGGTGGGTGTTTAAAGTTTAAACATATGAGATTTAGCACCAAGTAAAAAGTACTGTGTAATTATATGTACTTATTGTATTATTGTACTAGAAGTACCAAGATTAGTGTGATTTAATACTAAACTTTCAACTTTATATTTTATTGCATGCAAATCTGCTGAAATCATGTCTCATCAATTTTTTAGTTTTTATTTTCAATTTTATTTTTTGGATCTTACTTTAAGAGAGTTTTTAAGCATTAAATCAATTCATTTTCTGAATGGGATCTTAATGTCCAGGAAATGATGTAATAATGTTTAATTGAAAAGACTAAGTAATGTATAAAAGGGCTAGAGAATTGTGTACTGTAGTTATTCTGATGAAGTCTTGGAAAGGCAGAAGTGCTCAATAAATTTTCTTTTTTTTTTCACTGGTTCGAGTGGTTATTGAGGTGAGAGGAGACTTTACCAAAGTGCTTCAGTGGTTAAACATTTTCAGGTAGTTCAGTTTTAATGACAAGAAAATTGCCCCCCACTGAGAAACTACAAAAATACTCATTATAACAGGCAAAAGGTGGCTTATATTTTCACTTCCCTCATAAAATACTATAGACAAATGATTTTAAAATAAAATCTAAATCCATTGTATGAGGGTTTTTTAGAACAAATGTAACATATTTCAAAGTGTCATGGCCTTTTTATTTTAGTAAAAATATAAAAAATATGATACAGACCAGAAATGATTGTGTGAAAAGAAATATATATTACTATATTTCTTTAGGGAAAGTAATGGCACCTCTGTCAGTTAAAATTAACTTCATTTAACAAAATTCAGCTAGCAAAAGTAATAACACTTCAACTTTGGAGGAGCTGTTTGAAAGACTCTGCTTGTGTATTACAAATGTGCTAAAAAGGAGCAATCAAACTGCACTAAAAATAAGTAATATAACTTTAATTGCAGTTAAGAAAACAGATTCTTCTCTGAGCAAGGTGTATGTGCTTCCCACAGCTAAGCTTGTTAAATATGCTAAGTTTTGCACAATGACAGAGTAAAAAGAAAATAGCCGGTTTTGTTTGAAAAACAAATATTCCCTTAGCACTAAGGTTGGGCAACCTCAGGAAGAGTATATTTAATTAGTGGGAGTGTGAGATGCATAGCTTCCTTTGTACATGGTTTTAATGAGAAGTCCTGCCCTCTATAAAAATCAATTTACTTCTAATCTTCTGTGCACTGTATAGTTTTATTTTTACTGCTGCATTCAGAAAGGCTGTGCTTAAATGATTCACATTCACTGAGTCTGCAGACTCAAGCCAATGAGCCCGATTCCAAGAGAATTGTTCTTAATGTAAGTGATTTACTCTGGTGTAAGGCCCATCTATAAAGCAGATGTACACCGGGAACCTGATTCCAAAAGACTTTTCAGTTTAAGTGACTTACCCAGGTATAGTCTTTTGGAATCTGCTCCCTGGCGTTAAATCTGCTTTACAAATAGGCATTACACTGCTGTAAATCACTTACACGGAGAGCAAGCCTTTTGAAATCTGGCCCAATGTGTCTGTGATGACACAATCTCATTTCTTTACTTTGAGAAATCAGGTACTGTCCAAAGTTTGCTATAGACCTTCACAGCACAGCATACCAAGAAACAAATTACCATCAGCTGTGCTACACTGTACTTACACTAGTAGTAGTGATTTTTTAAGACTTTGGCCCATGGCTCCTCCATTTTCATTTTAAGCTACTGCTGGCCACCCACCAAGCATGATACTTCGGTAAAGCAAACATGTAAAAGCCTAGCTAGACCCTACTCCTCTGCCCCTCCATACAGTTGAACTTGTATTTGGAAGTGCCTACCAGAAATTTGGAGGACATTGTCTAGAAATAAACTACTCATTTTTGGAAACATTACTCTGATGCAAATGAAATCTGCACAGCTTTGTTATGTTCTGGTATTAAGCTTAGATGCCACATTTTATAATGTACAGTTAATAAGATGATTATATCCAGTCTAACAAGACAGTAAAATACTGCACATCTGTCCTGGGCTTTCTAATGCATTCCACCGGCTAAAACACAGTAGTACATAAAGAACATAATTACTGCATGCATAAAATAAGCCCACCATGACATAATTGACTGGGAGCCAGAGATTAAGCAGTCACTCACTGTAAGGCAGATACAAACATTTAATAAGTTTACAAGTTCAAAACCAAAGTTATCCTTGCACACTAATTCTCATCAGTTAGTAAACCAGTCCTCCACTGTACAAGAGATTCATGTAAATAGTTTGACCTTTAGCCATGTCACTCTAGTGGTTTACAGGAATAAAGCCGTGACTGAGATCCAAGTGACTTGGGTTTGACTAGTGTTTTGGGCAACTAATGGAGCAGCAGGAAGGGATGGGGATTACTATCCTAGGGTTGGTGTGTGGGCAGACCCTGTCTAACCCTGGTGAAAGCACACCGACAGGCATGCCTAAACAGGATTATAGAGTGGAGATATGGCTGAGCTGCTGCAGAGGTCAGCTCAAATGCTGCAGGTCCCATTTGCACTCCCACCCCCTAGAATAACATTAGGTCTGCAAAGGGAAGGGGGAAATGGGTAATTCATAAGTTACCCCCCCCCCCCGGACAGATGCACAGAAGTGCTTAGCCCCTGGATATCTATTTCTGTGACTTGCCCCAACAATACTGGATTAAGTCTGGGGGTGGGGGTAATTAGCTGGTAGAGATGGCATGAACAGGTATCAGGGCGCCAGGCTGGTACAATGATGGGCAGAGGCAGGGAGCAAAAAAAAAAGTTTTAACTTTTAGTCATTTACTTGGTAGTATAGCACAGAACAGAAATAGGCCATCTTACCTGCAATGATGAGCACCACCCTGGCTTCCATATTACACAAAAAGGGCAGACTTCTGGTATGTTGCTATGTAAACAATGTTTCAAAGCAAGCATTTGTAGTGCCGTCTCTTCTTATGTATGCATGCCATTATTCTACCAGCTCTACTTTACCGTCTTCTCATTCTGCTTACTCACTTCTAAATAATTTGATATTTACCAGATCCATATGTGACACTGCCAGCCCAGCTATATGGAATTTTGTGGATAGTGTGTCATTTGTGAATATTAATATGATTCATATGCTTGTCTTACAAATGTAAGAGAACTATATGTTATGCCTATATTAAACTACTGGGACAGAAGTGTGTGTTGAACCATATGTTATGTACGGAGCTTCAAGAATATACCCACAGTGTACCCTACTGGAAAAGAACAGAAATGTATATAAACTATATACTTGTGCAAATGTATGTTTTAATAGTAGAAGATGGAACATACAGATTTAATTTGCAAAACTTCAAAGAAAATAAGTTGAAAAATAAGGTGTTTTACATTTGCGTTATCTGTCAGTAAACAAACACAATATCTAGAGCTGGAAGTTTTCCTGTTGTCTTGAAACAGAAATAATTACTAGGTTTCAAATGTAAAATTGTTCAATTGTTTTACGACTTTCAGTGCTGAGCAAACATCTAAGAGATATGTATTTTTCACAGAGAAATGTTAAATTTTATTACGTTTCTGTTAGTCTAGGAACTGAAGGCAGGTGCAAAGAGGGATGTCATCCAGGCTAACCCAGCAGTAATGTTTGACAGTAATTTAAGAACTGTCTCAGAGAAAGATTGTGCATTTTGTATCTTGTCTTGGACCTGGAAATATCTTCTCATCACACTTACCATTTTGATAAAAGTAACATTGCACATTAGGATTAGGCACCCTTTGTAAGGGCCTAGTAGTGGTTGGTGGCAGTGATAACTACCTTATAGTCTGGGCAGAAGAGGGCATAGCAAGTAAACCTATGCCAGCCTTCCCCAGGAGTGTCTGTGTTTGTATATAAATCATATCTCAAAGTGTGTGTGTGTGTGTGTGTGTGTGTCAACTACATGGGCAGGGGCACGAAGCACTGGTTGGACAGAGAGGGTGCTGGAGGTTTTGGCTTGACCAATGAGCTGAGATCTTAACCCTTATAGCTGTACTAGTGGGGAGTCTTACTGGGGACCTGGAGAAAGAAGTAGAAACCAGCCCCAGACTGACTGTGATCTCTGTGTACTCTTAAGAGAAATTGTACTTTACTGTGTGTGTACTTACCATCCTCCCAATGTGTACGGCCCTCACTGGTGCTAGTGGTGAGGACTGAGGCTCCCTGATTACTGCGCCAGTGCAGCGGTGTCGCACCACACACACATTTCTGCTGTTGCTTTTATTGCTTCCTCTTTAGTTTTGTGCATATTCTCTGGGATTTTGCTTCGTAGACACACTGAGATTTCTGAACTGAATTTAAATTGCTGTGCTTTGGATGCATTCCACCAAGCCTGGCATATTTCTTCTCACCCTATCACCATTTTAAGCACTGGCTTGTGCTTCATACCATACACAAGAGGGAAAGGCTCCAGTACAGACTCTTGCCTAACCCCCTCAGCTGCCACTCTTTAAGGAAAGCAGAATCCATTTACTACAACACTGTCAGTGTAACAGTTTTATCTTTGCTACCAACTTACAATTTATTCAAAGCATTTTAAATGTATTCTTTAATCTACTATGTGGTACTTTGTTAAACGGCAGTCAGAAACTTTTTTAGTTCAGAAATGGTACTTCCAAATTGAATCAAAAGAACTAAATGAAATGAATCCATCTGTAAACTTTAATTACTGTCATTTACAAAAAAGAAATCAAAAAGCAGAATGAAACAGTACAGAACCCGTTTGTTGTACTGCTGTGAAGTTAGAGTTAGTATCCTCTGTTCTGGAATTCTCGTTGACAGAGATATTTCTGAAATGCATTATTTCTGCTATGCTCACACTCAAACCATTTCCCAAATACACAAGGAAGAAAACAATCACCAATATAACATTTGCTTTTGCTAAGGCAAATTACAACAGAGAGACCCTGAAAATGTCTGCCAATTTCAAGCATATCATCACACTCTCCGACTGTTATGTTAACAGCATACTAACATCCCTCTTCCTCGGCACCCATTTTAAGGCCTTTATAAGTAGATAGGAACACTGTATTTTTCTTACCAACTGATTATCAGACTTGTAACTTTTCAGAGCATCATACAGGTGACTATATGGTCTGGAACGTTTTCCTTTTCCAATATAGAATATAGCACTGATAAAAGTCTTGAAGCACTCCAGCTGTGTCAAGGATTGGCAGCGAGCTGGCAAATTTCTTGTCACCCTGAAAAAATAAGTAATAGTATTTACAAAGTACTTCTTCCAAGCATTCATATCAAATGTGAGATTTACAAAGTACTTTTTCCAAATTTGCTTGATTTATGGCAGCAAATTCAGTGGTACACATTTTAAACTTCTAGAGTTATCAAAAATAATCATATAAAAGCTTATTTACTTCATTTAGAATGATCTAGTTATTTTACTGAAAACAACAGCATCAGACGTCACTTTGAATTCACATAGATAACAAGTACCGGTACTGAAGACCAGTTAGGAAAAAAAAAAAAAGAAAGAAACACATTTTAAACAATACAATGCCTTATGCATATTACAATACGTCATAACCATAACTCAAACTATGGCAACATTTCTGAATCTAACTCACTGACTTCTGTAAATACTCCAGAGAAGTATCTGAACATATAGCCTTTCATGACATTTTATCAAACCACATTTGACAAAATGGTCTCAATGAAACTGATTTTGATAAGTGCCTTTGGGGAGAAGAAATTGTCTTATTTCAGAATTCTTGGGTTAGACATTAAAAAGGTGTTAACCAACTAAGTCAAGTGAATGCACAATCTCTATTCACTGTTAACAATGTATGGTTAAGTGACCTGCTGTAAGCCACAGAAGGTAAATTGAGGGTGTATGACTCAAATCCAGGAGTGGTACAGGGTCTGTTGAGCAGTTTAGTGAGTGGGCATCTGTGTGTTTAACTCTGGAGTCACCTTTAACCAAAACACTGTTGGGTATACAAATCTGGTCCTGCTGCCTTAAGGGCCTTTGCACAATGGCTGTGTTGCCCCATTTTATAGCATTGTTTACTGCAGTGTCAGAACGTGCACTATGTGAGTTTAAATCTGTTCATGCTGGGTAGCATGCAGGGGGTTGATCCAAGAGTTTAAGGTGATGCCTAGATTTAGGAGTTCTGGGAGACTTGGGAATAAATAATCAGCATAAAACAGTTTTGTGTTTACAGTACGTAGATATTGCATAGGTGTGAGTGGGGGGTAAGACAGTGTTAAGTTCACTGCATGCTACTGGTTTAGAAAAGGATGCCTCTAATTCAGTTAAGTATTTACACCTCTCAATAATAACGACTCTTGTCCTTTGAGTCAAGCAGGGATTCATTTTCAGGGAGCACAAGGCAGTTCTTACCCTGCCTTGGGATACCATCTTCTACAAGGCTGGCAATAGGAGAAGGATATAGCTGTTGTCTCCTCATTATGACTAGTGTTGCTGTGTGAGGAAGGTTAGGTTTTTTTTTCTACTGCATTCTATACTTTAACAAAAGTCTGGCATCAGCACAGCAACACATAGAAGCCTTAATGTCTTTAAATTTAAAGACAAACCAACTCCCCAGTGTTTATATCAAAAATCTACAACAGTAAAAGTTAGGTTTCCTTGGCTTATGCACTGACAGAGTACACTTGCAAAGGACTGGCTTACAGAGCAATACCATGTAGATGTCTACAGATAAATGGTAACTCTGCATACAGTAGTTTGTTGTGTGCGTTTGCTGAGCTCAGAAAAAAGGATTTAGAATACAAGTTAAAAGAAACTGCACCATTTCCATTAGGCACATAAATTAGACACACTAAATTGGCCCTAGGCGTGAGTGCGTGCATGTGTGCCTTCTGTGGAAGGTTGGGCGCCAGGCTGGCAACTTGACACAGTAAAAACTCGACTGCCAATTGTGAGCGGAGAGGTGATCCGCTGTGGGGAACCCTAACTGGGAAAAAGCTGAAAGAAGAAGAATTACAAGGAAGGCTGTGGGTACAAACAGCTGGCAAGTTTGTTGGCAGCATTTCAAAAGGTTGAATTGATACCTCTGTACACAAGACTGCAATATTTTACATATGGGGAAAAGAACAGCATAAAAGATACAGAAGGATTGCCTGCCATACAAAAGACAAGTTTATTATCAGAATCACCCGAGAAGAGTTAAAGGGGCACTATACACAGTTTGTAAAACGGAGTGAAGTGTTAAGGGTGGGTCGATGTATGACCAGCCATTAAGATACCAATGTCAAGAAAATATACACCAAAGTATATTTACTCAAAGTGTTGACTGAGGTTTTCGGTTAGAAGCTACAAATTACAAAGAAAGATCACCAGATTTTTTGAAACAGTGAAGTGCATTTGCATTCCAAGCTGTCTGTGAAGATGCAACTAAGCTCTGCATCTTCATTTAAACATGATGTGAAAAGGAAAGCTCGTTTCGAGCAGAGAAAAATAAAAAAAAAATTGCTTGTATGTATCTGTATGCATGTGAACACTTTTGTGTGTGAAAAGTGCATTTTGCAGCCTTTAAAAAAAAACTATGAAATATTAAAGATTGCTACCAAATATGGCAGACAAACCATACTGGACAATGTTTATGGCATGAATATTCATGGGAGCACAGGAGGCACTTACTTTATTTTGGGTTCCAGCTCTAATTACACTGGATTAATATAGGTACGCAGTTTTAAGTTAGTTATGTAATTTGACAAACTGGCAAAAAAAAAAAAAATCATCATACTGGAGTGCTCTGTTCGGACTCTCTTTGATCCCCTACCCTGCCCCCAATCCCTCCCACTCACTCCTACACTAGATTTAAACTTGGCTATCTTCACCCATTCATTCAGACTATGAATCACTACTAGCCTCCTCAACATCCGCATTTCTGCTTATAAATCGCACATAATTACATCATAGTAACAAACCACCCATACTGAATTCACTAATCGTTTTATCTCCTTCCACCCCACTCTTTTACTGCAGACACACTTCATATCTTCCATAATAACAAACTACTGATCTAAACCAGTCTTATTAACTTGTGTAATATTTTCATCCTTCCCATTTTTTTAGCCAACATAGAAGCATGTTCTATGTTCGTCCCAGCCTTTAACTCCTCCCTAGCTTCCCATCCTTTGCTCTTCTCAGCAATGCTCTCTCCATACTTTATTTATCCACTCTCCTCACACCTAATCTGAAGTTAGCTCCATCCATCTGACATACCTTTGTCCCCCAAACCAATTCCCCAAACACACACTCTTATATTGGAATATCCTCATCCATTCTTATCCACCCAGTAAATGCCCCTTAAATGAATACTGTATTCCACCCTCATACTCAACAGTCTCTCAATCTTAAAGCCTCTACTACAGTTACTTCACACTACAAATTCCTAGAACCATGATAAACATTTACATTTTTCCACTGATATCAATTAATTTTGTTAAACCCTCACACACAAACTCACAGCAGTTACCTGACTGCCACTGCTTCCATGTATCAGACTACATTAATACCTACACAATTCTACCCACCCATACCCACACACGCACTGCCTACTCATACCCCATACCCACACGCATACAACCTACTCATATCCCATATCCATACACACATACAACCTACTCATATCCCATACCCATACACACATACCACCTACTCATACCCCATACCTACACACATACTACCTACCCATATCTACACACATACTACCTACCCATACCCACATACTACCTACCCATATCTACACACATACTACCTACCCATACCCTATACCCACACACACATACTACCTACACATACCCATACATACTACCTACCCATACCTCATACCCACACACACACCACCTACCCATACCCACACACACCACCTACCCATACCCACACACACCACCTACCCATACCCCATACCCACACACACTACCTACCCATACCCCATACCCACACACACTACCTACCCATACCCACACACACATACTACCTACCCATATCTCATACCCACACACACATACTATCTACCCATACCCACACATACATACTACCTACACATACCTCATACCCACACACATACTACCTACCCATACCCACACACATACTACCTACCCATACCCCATACCCACACAAACATACTATCTACCCATACCCCATACCCACACACACATACTACCTACCCATACCTCATACCCACACACAGACTACCTACCCATATCTCATACCCACACACACATACTACCTACCCATACCCACACACACATACTACCTACCCATACCTCATACCCACACACACATACTACCTACCCATACCCACACATACATACTACCTACCCATACCTCATACCCACACACACACACATATACTACCTACCCATACCTCATACCCACACACACACTACCTAGCCAAACCCACACACACACTACCTACCAATACCTCATACCCACACACACATACTACCTACCCACAACTTAAGCTTCCACATCAAATCACATCACACCCATGCTAACACCCAACTCATGTAACTCAAACATATCAGGGTATACCTCATCATCTCTAATTTTGACAAAAAAAAATTATACCCAGAACTACACATTCTAAAAACACTACTAATATTCAGTCCCACTGTTATTATACTTCTGATAAGATGCAACACTGAGCCCAATCCAGGAACACTTAACAATAATGCAACTCAAACCAGTAAATGGCATCATACGACTTGCTCTCTAATGCCCACATCATCAAGGACACAATCCCAATTCAATGCCTTTACCAAACATAATCTTGATGTTATTACAGAAACATGGCTGAAACCTGACACCCCTTAGTCTTCACCACGTCATACAAAACTATTCATACCTACAAAACAGTCAACCTTTTTGCCATCATCACTGCACAAGCTAACAGCAACTCAAAATCGGATCCTAACTAGAACCTTTTAAAATTTCCAGCAACCGACCAAAAACCCTTGTCATAGCCAGTGCATGCCTACCTCCACCAGCCTCACTACCAACACTGAATACCCTCAGCCAACAAATGTGTTAGATTCACAAAAACTTCAACCTAATCATTCTTCAATACTTCAACCTTAATTACTTAAGGCTAAAAGCTATTGATTTGTTAGAACTCCTGGCCAGCGTATGTCTTACCCAAATCGACTCTGATGCCTCTATACCAAACCCTCAATTTAACAGGCACACCTTACTAGTTCTTGGAATAATTAAAAATCCTACAATATCTAACCTAATCGTACATGCACCCTCCTTCAGTGATCACTGTTCTCTAACTTTCTCAGTAGACAACCAAATATTACAATATGAACCTAAACTTATCACCTTGAGACCCCAAAACCATCAGAATATCACTCATCTTAAAAATACCTTGTCATCCTTAACTGATCTCACGTACTTGCTAGAAAAAAAATCTCAGTGAAGCAGCTAACAACCGTACTGACACTACTGCACTTGCAAAGCAAATTATTTTCCTTAGTACTAAGGATTCTTCAAACCTCATAAGCATAACTGGGTATCTAACAAACTCTAAAACCTCCTCAAATAATGTGATGAAGTATGGAACTATTGGAAATGCAATCCCACCACAGATTCCTAAGCCAGCTATGCCTCACTTCTCAATGTAGCCAAGCAATACATCCATAGACCCCAAAACATGTTCTACTAAAACAACAGATTTTACTTTTAGCGTAACCCAAAAGATTCTGGAGAGAAATCAGCATGCTGACCGGTCAAAAAACTCATCACAACTCCACTCTCCCAAACCCCTGTAACATCACCACAAACAAATTCTCAAGTGCCGACTTCCTCAATGAGTTCAGTAACCTGCCACACAAGAACATGAAAATACCACCCTCACAGCCACCCTCTCCCCCCTTTACATTCCACTTCAAAGTGATTAGAACTAAAGAGACAGAAACACAAATGGAGGAAATACAAACATATACTTCATCAGGCTTGGATAACCTAATCTCTTGGTTCATTCACCTTTATAAGGACTTCATTTCCCAACATCTAACTCAAATAAACAACCTCTGCTTAACTAACAAGATTATACCTCAGATATGGAAAACAGCCATTGTCACTCCTATTCCAAATCTACCCAAGCCAGCTACTGCTTCACAATACAATCCTATCCCAATACTTCTTATGTTACGTAGAATACTAGAAAAAAATATCTACAACCAAATTACTGCTTATTTATATCAACACAATCTTCTACCCAGGATGCAACATGAATTTTGGTCTAGACGCAACACCATAACAGATTTCTACTCCCTCAGATGATATTGTATCCAATAAAGACAAAGGTAGCCTGACAGGAACAGTCTTTATTGACTTCACAAAAGCCTTTGATATAACTAACCATAATTTACCACTGACAAATTAACTGAAATAGGCATCAGTGATAATGCAAAACCTTGGTCTGTAGATTTCCTTATTAATAGGTCCTTCAAGGTGAAAGTGGTCACAATCATCTCTGAAACCACTCCCGTTATAAAATGAGTCTCCCAGTGCTCCACTTTAGCCCCTGTGCTATTTTCCATATTTATCAACAAACTCTCTTCTTATTATTTTCAGATACCTCTAATTCTTTATGCAGACAACATGGTCATCTACAGGACAAACAAATGTCACTCTGTTATACAAACTCAGCTCCAAGATAACCTCCAAACCCTCAACTAACGACTAGTAGGCCATAAACTTGTACTCAATCCCTGAAACACAAAAGCAATGTTATTTCAAACAAAAAATCGACAAAGCCCCCAGCTTCGTTAATATTAAAAATGTCAACAATACCAGTATAGAAACTGCCACAGCCTTCACATACCTTGGCATTTGGCTACACCAATCTCAACTCTGAACTACACATTGAAAACACACACAAAAAGAACAAACTAGTGTCCAGGGCAAACAAGCCATTTCCTATTCTGTCCAAGCCCACCAAAGCTGTCATATGCAAAGGAATACTCTTATCTCAACTCGCATATGAACTATCCAGAATAGCTGCAGCCTCAAAGAAAAATGCCACCACCTTGGAAACCATCTCCAATAAAATCTGCCAGTTCATTACTAACTTCCCATTACTGAAGACTACTGCCTAACTCTGTCCAAAGCCAAATGGTTCCCAGTATATTTGAGAACCAACCTCCAACCAGGATCACTAATCCACAAAGCTCTTTCTCCAGAGACATCTTCCCCTCTCACTCAGACATTTCACCAAAACCTCTGCATATAATCTCAGCCCACTAACTCCAAAAAATGAACTTCATTGCACTGACCATGCACACTTCATCCTAGCACAAACTATGGGACTCCATTCCTTTCTCAAATCGGAGATATCCAGAAGTACTCATTCTTCAGACAACAGCTCACGAACAGCTCGTCACCCAGGCAAAGTGCAGCTGAACTCTCACAGTTGACATTACATGAACCCTACAGTTCTCTCACACCACTTTATCCCCGTTTCATCCCTCCTTATATCAAACTGTCATCCCCTCACTTACTGCCTCTCATTCATCCTACCTCCATCTTCTCTTTGCATCTCTCTCAACGCTTCTCCTCCTTTCACTCTTCGTACCCCTCTTACTATTTCTCTATCTTCTCCCCAGAGTATTCTTTTCTGCAGCTATTCTCACTTGTATCTTTGAATGTCTTCATACTCCTGTATATATAATGATATGCTGCTATCCCTGCAGCATAAGCCATCTCGGTCATTATAGCTACACCTTATTCAAAAAGCTCTGTTAAGCAGGATTCCAATTATGGAAACGCTGTAGCCTATTTTTGCATATGTAAATACTTATATTTTTTTTAACATATTTTTGCATCAGTAAAAATGTTTTGTTCATTTCTTATGTGATCCTATTCACCCTGGCTGTCCCTGTAAATCATCCACTGAGATCAGAGCACTGCTCTAGTAAACAAATATAAATAAAATAAAATAAATTCTAATACCATCACTCACTTTGCCCTAGGATAAGTAAAACAGGAGGAGGATGCGTAAAAATTATTTCTGTTACTAACACAAATTTACTCACAACTAACTAGAGTTATGAGTTCTCTTTCCAGAGGTTAAGGATCGTAACTGTAATCCTTGAAACAGTGAGAATTTAAGTGCAAATTAGGTGAACGCATGCCATTTCCAAGACTGCAGCATTTTTTGAATATCGTCCCTACTCCAAGCTACAGTGATCTTGCAGATAGCATATATAAACAGCAGGGTGCTGTAGACACAGCCTTCTTTCCAAAACAGCTTAAATGGATAATAGCAAGGTTCAGAATTCCCTGCGATTTGTCAGAATCACAGATTCATTTTTGAAATGTTGGCACTTGCAGAACTGGGTGCCACTTTAAATGGGAAGCTAAGATTACTGTAGCATTTGATGTTATACAAATCTTATGTGAAGTACTCTAAATAAAGCTGAGAGCTTCAATTCTATGCCCTCATAACAGATGGTACATACCCTGTAAGGCTATCCCTGTACTTCACTACTATGCTATCATAAGAGATGGTGTGTAAACCTTAGGGCTGTCCTCGTTTTTCCCCATTGCTCAATTTAACTCCATTTTCTTCTGTCAGTGTTCTTGGACCATCTCTTGCTGTATTCAGTAACAAAATTATTTTGTCAGTTTGATGTTTAAATAACATCCTCATCAGAAGCCAAGCCATAAAACATTCTTCCTTCAGGAAGCAAATAACTCCAAAGAACCAATCAGTTGTACACTTTCATAGGCAAAATAGCCTGGATTTATGAGGTGGAGCAAGTGCTTTCAAGCAAAGAAAGGAAAAGGTGGGAGGAAACCCTCTTGCTACCAATGTGAAATCTTAAGGATCCAACATTATGAAGTATTTTGCCTAATTACTAACTGTAGAAATGGAAATGCTACATCTGGTTTTACATCCTGCCTTTATCTGGGTAAGGTAGCTATGATGATGTAATCATTGCACAATTATAATCAATAAACATGTTCCTGGGGAAAGAAAAAAAAAAACCAACACAAATGAAGAATGCGTGGTTCTGGTGGACTGAGATTACAGTCTAGCTCCAAGGACTTCTCATATTATTGTTAAAGAAAAAACAAAATTTAGTCAGACGTATGCAGCAAGGACACAGAGGCTTCCACACTATTTCAAATTAGGGATATTCCATAGTTCTAGATTTACAATAATGTAGCACGTTTGTACACAATGGGCCCTATATGTTTTCCAGTTACTTTGAGATGAAAACAATACCCATATATGGCATATTCTGTTGATATTTTCGATAGAAACCATTCAGAGATAAAAGTGTGACTGGTCTGAAGAAACACCCTGTCTTAATGAAAAACAAGATAAGATTAATGGCAAAAAAGGGCATGAAACTCTGAATTCCTTTGGCTGATGTTAACATGAACTGGAATTTTAATTCTAGGACAGTAACTTAATGTCAGCTGATCTGTCAGCTTGAAACATGGTGAAGTTAATTCAAAGATGAAGTGCAAATCCCAAGGAAGGAAAGGAATAGAATGAGGAGGAGGAAGCTTTAACTGTTCACTGAGAAAGATTTAGCAAACTATTTACAACCTACAAACTGATCATTCTCTTCTTCAGAACCGAATATATATTGTAGTGCACTTTAAACAGCAAACACCTGAGGCTAGCCTCAAAAACTGGAAACAAGTGGATGGAAGACCAACACTGCTTCACATGGCTGATCATTGTACGTCTGCCATCTAATCAGTAACATAACATGGCCCTATTAATATTGACAACCTTTGACAGAGGGGTTTGTGTGTAGCTCTGGTTTTCAAAATCTATCAGTTCTGATACAAAGCTTAGACATTCTGGTAATTAAACTAGTTAGGCAGAACATCTTTGGAGATGGATAACAGGCTCCAGATGGAGGGACTGGAAGTTTTATTGCTCAAAATGTTGAAAACTTGGATGGTGAACATGAAACCCATGTCTACTTAGTCTTGCTGACTGCCGATGGGTATGAACCAGAAGTTGGTGAACTGCGGTAATGACACAAAAATTTTAAATGATCTCATATAATCAAATATATCTATCTGGATAGTACTTTAATAAAGAATTCATTTTGGATTATACAACGGATTGCTGACAACTTTTCTTGTGTTGGAATACCAGTGGTTTATATGGAATAATATTACGTGCATTCCTTGTGGTTGGTTCCTCACTTTTGTGTTCTCACTTTTCAGTCCTTTTGGTGAGTGAACCTTTTAACAGGGATACCGACTGCATTTTCAGCCATAATCAAATATTAACAAAAATGGACTTTGCAAGGTGGCTGCACACTGATCAACAGCTTAACTTCAGCTCTTCCAGTATGAAAAAAAGAAACTGAAAGACAAAGGCCGGGAACTCTGGTCATAGATAGCAAGTACACTGCCTGGAAAGAAAACACTGAATGGAAGAAACCTGCAGATGTTCAGCAAAAAGCAGTTAAAGCTCTACCTTTGGTGCAAGACATTCCACTAACCTAGAGGAAAAATAAGTCAAATGGGATCAGAGAATATTAAACTAAACGAAACATTGAAGTAGTATAATCAATTCAAACAAAAACAAAAGGCTGGACAAAATGGAAGAAGCTTTAACAAATATTCAGATCAGCTGATAAAAGTGCAAAAATGAAGAAAAGGCTGGCTGAGTATGACGCTGTTCAGGAAAATATGTTTAAAAAATTGTAGAATTAGAGGACAGAGCACACAGGAAAAATGTGAGATCTGCTGTAGCAGAGAAACTAGAAGGAAAAGACTGTATTAAAATTATGAAAGCACAAATAAGCAACTGGACTTGTATTCCACCGCTGGAAATGTTAAGTGAAAGGACACACTGTGTATATGGTCCAAATCTGCCATAATAAGCAGCTAAGACCTGTATTTCTAAAGATGCAAACCTACCAGAAGAAATCATTGATCCTGGCAAAAATGGCAAAAGGGCACAGTATTAAAAGTTGGAGACATCAGGCAGAAGAGAAAAACTTATTCCAGTAATCAGGGAATGTTGAGAGGCATGTATGATATTCAAGCTGTTGTATCCACTGTCTTCAGAATCATTTTTTCTTGGAGGATCAGTCATTTTTTGATACAGAACAGGCTACAGAAGTAATACAAAAGGTTATCCAATAAAAAATGAGCAATCAAACAGAAGTGGACTCGTTTCTCATTATTCTAATAATAAAGCAAACAGAGACTTTGCCAGTGAAACCTTTTCTACTGTTCCAAAGAAAAATGCTTGCGAAACAGAGGAAAACACAAGAGTTGACTACAGTTGGGACTACCTTGGAATTGAACTAGGATCTGGTTGACTTTGTTAAACTTATGGGGAACTGAAAAGCATTTGCTTCACTTCATGTCATTAATGCTTGGAAGGAAGGGGAAGAGAAAAGAAAAAGGTAACTGTAAATAAAACAATTTTTGTTCTTAATATTTCTATGAAACATTTTGCAATGTACATTGTGTGTTTTATAGTAAAGCATTTTAGTTGTTCTTGTATGTGATAAAGATACTAAAAACAGACATTTTTATTATCATTTTCTTTCTTTCTTTTATGGTATTAAGAAATGTAGGCATTACAATGCAAAATGAAAAAAAGGCTAGACAAAAACATGTTTAGTTAATAGGCTACAATCTTGGGTTGTTGAGGTGGGAAATGGGTTGCAAAAGTACACAGATAATATCTATAGAAATAATATGGTTCACCTTACTTCTGCACAGTGAAGGTCTGCATTAAGACCCTTGGGCTTACTGTAATAACAAGTTTTAAGTAAAACAAGTAAATAACAGAAGACTGAATATAATGAAAAGTTTTCCTTTATCAATAAATGTTTCAGCTTGACTTTAGAAGCCTGCAGCCTAAATTATATTTTTTCTTATATTGCCACTGAGACAAGCTGATAATACAGCAATAAAAAGCCAGAACACTTGTTTCTTCAAAGATAAAAGTTAATGTTTTCTGAAAGCATGCAAATTGTTTTTCACATCTAGTAGGAGAACAGACACCAATTATTGTTAAGTAGAAGCACAGGCAATAAACATGCATCTTAGCATGAATAAACCCAATTTTAGGTTAAGGCATGTGTTTGTAGCAGTCTCGGATGATTGTTCTTATTAGGAGGGTTAAATTTCCATATTTGAAGATGTACAAAGTTCAGTGTGTTTGTATTACATTAACAGGTTCTGGGTGTGTGTTTGCTTTTGCTTGAGGGCTTTCATTAAAACAAAAAGTCTTGTAAAATGTGACATAGGTTCCAATGTTGTTAAGAAAAAACTGTGTAAAGGACTAACCTGGCAAACATTAGTGGGTGTGTGTATCACAAAATCTGGAAACAGACATTTAGAAAAACTGTCATATACAACGTATGGAAATAATGACTTCTAATGGTGACACGTTCCATATTATCTTGGAATGTGAACAGTCTCATAGGTATACACAGAAAGGAAAAAATGTTATTAAGAAATGTAGAGTGCAAATAATGCCACAAGAGGCACAATTTTAATGAAATGAGCATGTGAATTTGGTAAAGAAATTATTTCAGGATGGATATTCAGCAGAATTATAAAGGGACAAAGGAAAAAAGAGGATTACTTACATTAATTGCTAGAGGAGCTCCAATAGTGATAGAAGAAAAAAAAAAGATAATGGCAGATTTGTGGTATTAAGGGGCTACTGATAAGGGATGAGGATTACTCTAGCAAGCATTTATACTCCACCTAAAATTGCTGTTATGAAGCTTTAAAAAATTGGAAGAAATAATCAGCTTTCAGCAGGCAATACTACTTATAGTTGGGGACTGAGATTTGGTTTGCAACAATGAGGAGGTACCTGGTGTACCTAGAAGGGAAAATATAATAAAAGAGGGTAGATTTCTGAAGGAATTTATGAAAATATTTGGTATGGAAGAAGTGAATTGGTTTGTAGAAACTCAAGAGAGAATTTACATTTTATTCACCAAGATACAATAACTAGGCTAGACTAGACAAATGGTATATTTCACAGGAACATCTGCATTTAATTGAGAACTTTGACAGATCCAATAACTATTCCAGAAATTGCACCAATAATTACAGAGATAAAAATGCAGGGTAATGAAGTAAAGATGAGACACTGGCACTTCCCCAAACACCTAGTAAAAACAGAGGAATTTAATGAATGGATAGTGGAAATTATTCGGGAGTTATTAGAGAAGATATAAAGTGGTTCGGAAGTTATAGCTAGTGAGTTGGTTAAAATGAAAATTTTTATTTATTTTTATTTTATTTTATTTTACATTTGTTGACCGGGCTAGTCCAACTGGATACAAGTCCATTTTCAGTAGAGGCCCTGGGAGATAAGCTCCACTATAATCTACATAAATACGAGACAAACAAAAAGTAAAAAACAACAACAACAAAAAAAAAACAATCCAAAATACATAAACTTGAAAAAATATCCATCAACAAGTTGATTTATACCGTAACTTAATTCTACTGTGGATGAGTACAAATGTTTAGCAAGGCAAAAATACAGTAATGTTTACCATGAGAAAAGTCTTAGATAATTCACAAAGAGGGGAGTGAGAGGATTAATTTACTAAATTCAGCAAGGTGGGTGAGTGGAGGGGAGATGTAGAAAAAAGGTAATACTGGGGGGGGGGTAGTACATGGACATAGCCATTGTAATTTTAGTTGAATTTCTTACTGGGAAGCTTGTTCCAAATCTTCCCCATTGAGTTTGAGAAAAGAGAGTTACCTGCCTTATTGTGGGATTTCTGAATGGTTACCAGTAGTTTATTTGCAGATCGAAGGGTAGATAGGTTTGTGTAGGGGGAGATGAGGTTTTTGAGAATAGGAGTTTTATTAGGCTGGTATAGAATATTATGGGTAATGGAGAGTTGTTGAAATTCAATTTGGTTATTAAGTTCTAGCCAACCTAGAAGTTTGAGATTTAGACAGTGATGAGTTCTAAATGGGGAACCTGTAGCAAACCTGGCAATATTGTTATAAGAAGTGATCAATTTGTTTAGGTTGCTTTTGGAAAGATTAGTAAAAATAGGTGAGGCATAGAGGAGGGTGGAGGTCAGATGGGTCTGGGCAATGGTAGCTCTAGCATCTGGGGTGAGAAAGGGTTTTATCCTATACAAGGATCCATGTTTTCTGTTTACAGTTTTGTCGCATTAATATGTGAATCAAAGTTGAGGTTATTATCAATTATTACACCTAAGAGTTTGGTAGTTGGGTCAGGAGCTATGATTGTGCCATCGATGGATGTAATAGAGAAATAAATCGGGGTGGATTTTATAGTAGGAGTGAAGAGTAGTAGTTTGTTTTTTTTGGCCTTTAGGAGTAGACAACATTGTTGGAACCAGTTTTCTACTTGGTTAAATACAGTTTGGGTGATGGAGTGCAGTTCAGATGAGGTGGAAGCTTTACAAATCAAAGTGGAGTCATCTGCATATTGTATGCAGGTAGGTAGAGGTAATATAGTGGAAAGGTCGTTAATGAATATGGAGAAAAGTAGTGGTCCCAGGATTGATCCTTGAGGGACACCAAGGGTAATAGGGAGATGTTTGGATAGGTTGTTGTCCCACAGGACAGACTGCTGTCTATTGTCCAAGTAGGACTTGAACCATTGTAGTGCTTGTGTGTCAAGTGAGAATGAATTTAGTGTGTTGAGAAGTATTTGATGGTTAACCATATCAAAAGCTTTAGATAGGTCAATAAATAGTGCAGAGGAGAGCATGTTATTGTTACGAAGTTTATTTATACAGTCCGTAAAGGATAGGAGGGCAGTGGTGGTACTATGGGATGGTCTAAAACCATGTTGACAGTCAGCTAGTAGATTATTTTGGAGGATGTGGTCAAGAAATTGTTGATGTATGTATTTTTCCATGATTTTGGCAAGTGGTAGTAGGGCTATAGGTCTATAGTTGGAGAGTTCAGTTGCGTTACCACCCTTGTGAAGTGGGATTATGTGAGAGATTTTCCAGAGTGAAGGGATGTAGCTTTCGGTTATGGTTCTATTGATTAGGATAGAAATGGGATAGGCAAGAACTTTAGCAGCAGTTTGAAGGAATTCAGGTGGTAGGAGATCAGCTGAGGGAGTACAAGGTTTAAGTTTGTGAAGTAGAGTATAGATGTAGGTTGTAGGAATAGGTTTTAGGTGAAAGGTAGGAATAGGTTTTAGGTGAAAGGTAGATGGTAGGGATGTTAGGGAGGATGAGGGGTAGAGTTAATAGGTGGTAAGGTGTTAGCTAGAGATTGGACAGTTTCTGAAAAAAATGTATTCAAAGCATCTGCTATCTGGATGGGAGAGTTTGGAGAGAGACCAGATGGGGTTGGTGTTTTGGAGTGGCCTGGATGTAATAGTTTGCTTATGCCTGACCAGAAGGTTTTAGGTTGACTTTGGTGCTTGTTCTGGAGTTTCAAGAAATAGTTTTTTTTTATCCTGAACTACTGATTTTTTGGTGGCATTTCTAAGCTGTCTAAAGAACTGCTGATTGGTTGGGTCTTTAGTGTTTCTCCATTTGGACCAGATTTTGTTTCTTTGAAGGTTTTGTTGTCTGGTTTCTTTAGTAAGCCATGGGGCTGCTTTGCTTCTAATTCTTATAGTGCGTGAAGGGGCATGGAATTCAAGAATTTGTAGGAATTTGGAGTTGAAATAGGATACTGCTTCATCAAGTGGTAGGTGCCTTAAAGGTGACCAGTCACAGGATTGAAGTTCAGATTGAAAGGCTAAGGGTTCAAAGTGTTTTTTGTTGCGGGCGATTTTAAAGGGAGTTTGATTTGGGATAAAGGATTTTTGTCTAGATAAATAGGTAAGTGAGTGGTCACTAATATCGTCGGGAAGGATGCCAACTTTGTAAGAGAGGGGGTGTTTGTTTATGAGGATCCAATCTAATATACTTTCTTTGCCGCTGGGTTTATGGATTCTGGTGGGGGTGATAATAGTTTGGGAGAAGCCATAGAGATTTATATGGGCTGTAGGTTTAAGAGTGGCACAGGTGTTCCAGTCTATATTAAAGTCACAGAGTACAATGGTTTCTTGAGGGAAGGATGTTGAAAGCCATCAGAGGATACTTTCTAGGGTGCTGATGTTACTGCCTGGGGGGTATGTAGGCACATATTATGTAAATGGATTTTGTAGCACTGAGCTGGAGCTTAGAGATAAGGATTTCTACATTGGTGTCTGGAGGTGGTTGTATTAGTAGAGAAGTGATTTGTAAATGGGATTTATGCAGTATTGCTACCCCACCACCCTTTTTGGTGGGTTGGTCTAATCTTAAGATATTATAACCAGGTGGGAGTATTTCATTGTCTTTTGT
Source organism: Protopterus annectens (assembly GCF_019279795.1). Taxonomy (NCBI): domain Eukaryota; kingdom Metazoa; phylum Chordata; order Ceratodontiformes; family Protopteridae; genus Protopterus; species Protopterus annectens. The sequence goes on along the minus strand of NC_056747.1, from coordinate 87,007,076 downwards.
AACAGGTTTAAGCCAGGTTTCAGTTATGCATAGGATATCAAGAGAGTGAGTATTTAGTAGTGCATGTAGTTGGCTTACTTTGTTGTTAACACTCCTTATATTAAGGTGAGCTATGAGTAGAGAATTTGGGGTTAGACGGGGAGTGAAAGGGGGAGTGGGGTGGCTAAGGGTGTTGCTGCCTGGTCCTGGGTTGGGATGAATGTCCCCATGAAGGAGAGGAGATCTATTGGGATAGTAGTGATGCTTCAGAAGTTTAATGCAATTTTGTTGTGATTTTCTATATTGCGTGAATGTAAGATGGGCTACTCTGTGGAATTTAGGAGATAGATAGGTTGAGTTGGATGTTATGTTTGAATGGCTTAGGGATTTAAGATAATTTATTAGCAATGTTTGTTTTAGGGGTTGGTGAGATGATGTGAATTGTAGGTTTTCATAAAAGGTAATTGTGTATGGTATTGAAAGGATAGATAGGGAAGAAAGTAGGAATGGTATTTGTACATATGTGAGTGTATGAGTAAGAGGCATGTTTGTAGGAGATTATAGAATAGTATAGGATTTAGGAGGTAGGGGTAGAGCGAGTGTGGAGTATAGAAAATATGTAAGAGGTGAGTGAGGGTAAAATGTCAGTAAGGGAGTATGTGTGTGTATGATTGGTCTGTAATGTGTTAGGGATAGCTATTGGATAGGAAGGAGGGGGTGTGGCTTTGTAAGTATAAGAGTAGGACCACTGGGGGTGGGTGGAAATTGGGGGTAGGTAGAGGAGCGGAGTGAGCCCGCAGAGCGAACGGAGCGGGTTAAAGCAGGTAAGTGTGAGTCTGCAGAGACAATCAGAGAGCAGCAGCAGATTCTTGAGGCAAAGAAGTATGTCCAGGTTGCAAGAGAGTGGTAGATCAGGTGATTGGTAGAGAAATGTTGGTGGAGTGGAAGGATTGAAAAGAGTGTAGCTAGATGGTGGGAAAAGAAAGGTAGCAGCAGAGTGATGCAGCAAGGAGATTTGTAATTAGTCAGGGGAAGAGAGCTGGAAATAGTATACAGAGCAGATGTATAGGAGGGTGGAGAACGAGGTATGACCCTAGTCTGGATTAGGGTGCCATCTAGTGGGTGAAAGTAAAATACAACAGAAGTATGTATAATAGAGATAGCTGGATGATGGACTACAGATAAGAGATAGCAAATGGAGAAAGTGGCAGATCACTATATGGGTTTAGAGGAGAAATAAATTGCTGCAGGGTTCCCTATTTGGTAGCTTGGTTTCTCTAGGTCCTAGGTCAAGTATAACTACAAAATACAGCTTAATAGGTAGGTCCAAGGTGGAACATACTTTCTTAGTCTTTTTTCTTTCTTATTGCAGCTGAGAGCAAAAATATTGAGCTTGGGCAACAGGTTTCCTTGGTCACATGGTGGGACATTTGGAACAAGTAAATCACAAGGGGGTCCTGAAAGACCAAGCAGGTCTCTTAGTACAGGATAGGGGGTAGAGAGCTAGGAGGAATAGAGAGATAAAAATTAGGTGTTAGGACAAACAATTAATAAATGCTGTAACATGTAAGCTATCATGGTACTATAAGGGTAGATTCAAGTAAAGATAAGCTTATTTGCTGTAATATATGAGCTAACAGGGTAAGACATAGGTATATACAAGTAAGGATAGACATTATTTAAGGATACAATGGACCGTAACATATGTTATAGCATTTGCAGATATTGCAGAGACATAAGATGAGCAAGCATTTATATACAGTCACAACTGAGATTCATTTGGTCACAAAAAAATGAAGTTTAAAATAGGGTAGAAACAAAAGAAAATGTGATACAGTTAAGAAGCAACAAGAATTATTTAGAGGTGCTGACAAAGGTTAAAGTATTACATAATAAGGGGAACCCCAAAGAACAGAAAGCACAATTGCAGAGTGCTAAACAGAAAATAAGGGACTACCCGGAAAATATGCATAAGTTTAGAAAGACTCTTGTTAAGCAACTGTTTTTGATAACCCAGGGCACAAAATCTTTTGGTTCAACAACTTGGGCAACATGGGTGCCTGTGTTTATGGATAGCAAGATACAAGCAGTAAAAAATGTTTTTAGTCCCTTTAGTTTTATGCACAGGCCAGGTATATTTTTATCAATCAGAGGAGAAGCTTGGGATAGTAATGAAGAGTTAAATGATTTTATGTGAGAGGGAAAGAGGGCAAGAATCAAGTGAGATAAGCTGATCCTTCCAATAGAACAGGGAGGTTAGGATTACCTGATTTGAAGGGCTGTTTTACAGCTACACAGTTAAGGCTCTTATGTAACACAAGCAGAAAGCTACAACTCAAAGTGGAAGGGGATGATGATGAAGCAAGGAAGGTAATTCAACAAAAGAGTGGGATTTTGGGCATACATCCTTAAGGAGAATAACAGTCATACAGGATATTATATTCATTATGCAGCAAAAAGTATACCAAGAACTAAGCCAAGAAAGGAATGAAGAAAGGAAATTCTGCCGATAGGAATTACTGCAATTACAGCTACAGAGAACAGGCAAGTGGGGCTGGAATTTACTGAGAAAGTTGTCAAAGGACCAAGGTATCAGAAGCAAATAATTAGAGAGGGAAAGGTAATAGAATGGGAACAGACCAAGAAAACCTTTGGACTGCAGTCTGGAGATTGCCTTCCCTATCAGGGACTGATAGAGTAGAAACTACGAGAAAAGGATAGGGAAATCCTAAGTGAAAGACCTGTACTAGTTGGGTTTTTAGTTGAATCTAGAACAGCAGCTGCTGCTAAAAAGGGAGAATTAGTAGGCCATATAAAATACTGCAAAGCACTTTACAAAGAAATAATAGAACTAGATATGTATGGCTCACAAACATGGAAAAATCTAGATGATTTAGTTTTTTTGAAAGTGTTTGCATACGTTTCCTCAGGTAGAGTGTAAATGTTGGAGGTATGATATGGAAAAATATATACCTGGAGCATTGGTTCTCAGAGTGTAATGAGCTAGCAGACTTTAAATTCCATAAAAAGTCAGAAATAGCGGGCGAGAAAATAAGTTGAACTAAGTAAATTATTCTTTGAGTTGGGATACAGATCTGAATTGCCTAGATATAGTAAGGTCTCGTTAAGTTTAATTCTGGTGGCTACCAAAAAAGGAATTACTAGAAAATGGAAATCAATCCAAACCAACCATACTTGAAGTAGTGAATATTTGAACAGATAATCACAAACAAATGGCAACAGTGTTACAAAACAAGACAAATAACCAACCAAAGTGATATTTCTCTGGAATACAGCACGGATTCCATACAAATGGCACAGTTGAAGCAGCATATAGTTGTTAAAAAAAACAGAGCGCTTTTGTCTCAAAACAACAAGGGACTTTATCAGAATCAAAATTGTCCATACATTCTGGAAAAGTGTATTTTATTACTTTTAAAGCTTTGATAACTATTTGATATTTTTTGATTACATGGTATATTTATATTTTTATACAATTTTTACTTATACTTTTGCTAGTGTGTTTAATCCTGTATTAATGGGTACAATAGCTTTAAATGTTTAGTCAATGACATGAAGTATCAGTATAAAAGGAAGTGATGTATTCTTTGTTTTTGATTCTAAAAAAAGTCCCTTAGTTGTTTTGGGATGAAAGTGCTCAACTGAATTTATTAAAAATTGTTTGTTGCGTCAACTGTGCCATTTGTTGTGTGTGATTCCTCTTATCTTCCACAGTTTTACCTCTTGGTTTAGTTGAATATTGTAACAGAGATAAAAGAACAGGAAGTGGAATCTTTAGAAAAGGAGGGACAGGTGCCTGACCCAGAGTCTCCCCAGACTCTGGAATAGACTGCCCATACATGTCAAGCAGAGCGCCTCTTTGGCCCTCTTCAAAAGGAACCTTGATGATGGGATGGGAGATGGGAAATTCACCCCGGAGATCATGTCAGTCGCCCTGCTAGACAGGGTTCCGGGGAAGTACATACTGTGGGAAGAAATAGCCAGGGAATTGTTATGGCTAGACTTGTATAGGCCCTAAGGCCGATAGCCTATTACCAACCTATGAACCTATAAAAGGGTAGGAACAAATAACAGAAAAAATGGAAATTGTCGAAACAATACATCCAAAAACATGTTTTGGAGGAAGAATGAGGTTTAACAGAATGCAGGAACTGAACAATTTATATAATGTTGGTTTGATTATATTGTGTAGAACAATATATGTGATGTATAATGTCTGTAAATGTGAACTTGTTAATATGGTTTGATTACTTTTATATAAATAAATGTTTGCCTAAGTTACCAGCGACAATTCAATAAAAGTGTTTTTTGTTTTTAAAGTTCACAAATATGTCCCGGGGGGGGGGGGGTCCTAAAAAACCTGATCAGAAAACAGCAGCACTGGCATTTCACACTCATTGAAAATCCCAATAAATTTATCAGTGATCACCCAGTTGTTGAAACCTTTAAAATGACTGACCATTCACAATTTTTATTTATTTATTTATATTTATTTAACATTTTGTTCATCAGGAAAGTCCAACTTGGAACAAAGCCAGTTTTCAGCGGAGGCCCAGGGAGAAACACTCTAGATGCAGGTCTTTTTAAAATATTGAATTGAAGATGGAGGTGATGTTTCTATTTAACCCTTCTGCAAAGAAATCCTGAAAGCAAGGAAGATCTTTATGAGAACAAAATCCAAACTGCAACAGATGAAGTTGTGATGTTGCGATGGGGCCATTTGAGATTTCCTTTTGCCATTCACCAAAGTTCTAAACAGCCCTACTATCCAGACTTTGTCCTGAGTAGAGTCCTGAGTAGAGTCCTTCCTGTCCACATCTAACACCGTATCACTCTAGGAAGGGAAAACTCTGACTGTATTGACTGGAGTTTTACAGCCACCACTTACATACAGCTGATAAAGATGATGGCAGCAGAAAATAGGCCAAAGTGAAGGTCCAGAACTTGAACTGGTCATATCTATATGAAAACAAAGAAACGTCCTGTGACACTTAACTTCTTTATTTTGATGTGAAGGTTAAGTGTCCTGACAAACTAAAAATCACATTCAGTGTCCTTTGCAGAGGACAGGAAGAGTGGACAGAGCTGTGTCCTTGCCGTAGTTTGCCCTGCAATGCACTTGTTCATACTGCTGTCATCTAGAATATGTATCAGGTTCAGAGACTTTTTGGAGAACAAAAATGAACCAAGAACAAACCTCCACATCACCAACCTTGCTGATCTATTGGAAACATCTGTGTGTTGTCTTTTCCTAGATATGCCCCTTTTTTATGCTGGGGAAGATCTAGCTTATACAATATAGGAATGGAAGAAGAACAGGACAACAAAGTATATGACCCAGTAAGTCATTCTGTAGGATATTTATGTCCACACTACTCTGTCAGTTGGCTGAACACTGGATACCCAGTCAATGATAAAGTAAAAGCTAATACTAGAACCAGTTGTAGGAAATGAATACCTGCCAGCACCAGCACTGGAGCCAGGAAGCTAACCCTAGCTGTAGATGCAAGCCCAGCATCAGGACAGGTACTAAGTACCAAGTACCATCTAAGGACACGGAGACTGGAAGGAGAGCCAACATCATTTCATGACTCAGAAATTATGCCAGTGGCAGAACATATAGATGGCTCCAGAAAGGAACCAGTCTGACTTAGGAAAGTCTGAAAACTGGGGAGAAAATGCAAATAAAGCCATATTAGCAGTTCCTGATGAAGAACAAGACAAGACAAATTCTGGAGAGCAGCAGTGAGTAAATCATAGTCAGTGTCTGAAGCTGATGCCAGTTCCTTACAGTGTGATGAATTAGGAGTGCAGAGGTCAAACGGATATAAATGTCAGCTTCTCCAACTGAAAATGTATGAAAATAAATAGCCAGAACTAATACCATCAAAGCTTGGTGCAGAGGTGGAGATAGACCTGATCCATTGTGCCAAGAAATTTCCACTTTAACATGACGTCAGACATGAAAACTCTGATGTACAGTCAAGTCTGAATGCTTGGCTTAGATTTGCGGTGGAGTGGGCTAGACCATTCATACCTTCTGTGTTGCTCCAAGAGGTCTTTCTAGTTAGGCAGTGTTCCCCTGTCTGTGATGGTGACAACAGAACATTTTCTAAGTCTTGCTTTGAGTCATGTTTTTGGCTAGGACAAAGGGACCTTGAGTGCTTACTGTTGCTTGGGGCATACTTCCTCAAAACGCACTGAATAGTTGTGTGGTGAGACCAGAAAACCACTTCAGAAAAATTACAGAATTTCTACCTAATGAATGTTGAGAGACAGGAAGCTCTTTTCAAGATGAATTGTGGGAATGGGGTGAGGTGAGTAAGTAGTACTGGTAGGAAAGACCAAGGCTGCCCAGATTGGGTTGCTGGTGCAGACAATCTTAATGGTACCTTTTGTAGGCAACAATCAAATATCCAGTGCTTGTATCCTCTGTGGAAATCTGCTTTATGTCAAATCAGTCTTCTTCCACAATTCAATTAAATTGTTCATTATAACTGTGTTTAGGCCAAAGGCCATTAATAACACAGACTTCAAGTCTGTAGAGAAAGCCCCACTCTCTTACCAGTGTCCAAATTACTTTTAAACAATTGTTATGATTGTAATCAACTTATGTCTAAAGGAAGACTGCTCCACTTGCGGATCAATGACTGTGAAAGGTATGTAGATCTCAACGTAGTCCTACACCTTCGTACCTTGTATGTATAACAAAGTCCTCTTGTAGCCTTACTTGAGTCAGACCATTCTAAATTCAGGATCAAACGTAACTTCATTCCTAAAATACTTGTACGCCAGACATAATTTACCATGTAAATACCTGTAACTAATAGAAAATAATCCTAGATCTTGCAGTCTAGAGCCGTATGATTTTTTTCTTATCTCTGGAATCCTCTTGGTAAACATCTGCTGAATGCCTTCTAGTAATAACAAATCACTTTTGTTGAGCAAGCAGTACAGCATATTGCATTCAATAATTGGTCGAACATATGGCATAAATAATTTTGTAATAAACACCTTATTCCCAGCATCAAAGTTCCATAGAATTAACCCCACAACTCTAATTGCCTAAACCTTCGTTGTGTGAACATGCTTCCTAAAACTTAAGTTGTTACTCATTATTATGCATTGCATTCTGTCAATTTCTGTAACTCAATTTGTCACAATTTAATAGATTTATTAATATCCATTTCCCAAAATATAAGACAACCTTTTTTTCTATATTGACTTCCATACCATTTTAAGTCAGGTTGTAATCTGGAACATATACATGCATATATTAAGCAATCTGTATCTTCAGAAGATGTAACCACATATCCTATATTTATGTAATCTGAATACTTAACCATCCATAACTTTTCAAATCTGGGACTTAAGGAGAAGACAATATTAAACAACAAAGGGCCCACAACTGAGCCTTGAGGCACTCCCTTTCTCACTTTGGCCCCATTCAGGAGCAAGAGGCAAAAGTTATGACAAATACCAGTTGTACTGTTGTGAATTTGTCTAAGTATATTCTTAACCCATTTAAACTTAAGTTACTAAGTAAAGGTCTTTCATTTATTCCCTCCTGTGATGGGGATCTTAGCGATATTCTTACTGAATTAAGACCATTTGCTAGGAACATTGATCTCAAACTGCTATACAAGAATGCTCCTAATTTTGATAGTGATAGCCTAAAAAGGTTGTCTATTTATAAAAGTAAACACACCTATTGTTCTTTTCAGAGTTATGTGTACGAGTGAACAATAAATGTATGTTTTTTTAACAAATAACAGCACTTATAAATATTTCAATTTAGACTCTAAGGAACGTGAAGCTTAACTGTATTATTATTTTGACAAAGATTATGTAATCAAACAAGCGGACAAAGTGGGGGGGGGAACTGTAGTGATGGATACTGACCAGTATAACAACTGGATGTACAATTTTCTATCGGATGGAACCACCTTTGTTAAAGTTGATAGAAATTTTGTAACAACTATTATTAGCAAAGTTAAATCTTTTGTATATGACTTACTTATGGAAAGTTCTATTACATTTGAGATGTATAACTATCTCTACTCTGCTAACCCTGTAATTCCTTTTATATATGGGCTTCCCAAGATTCATAAGAATCTACAGGTGCCACCAATGAGGCCTACTGTGTCTGGAAATAGATGGATTACTACAGCTCTTTAATCTCTACCACCTCCCTGAATCCCTTCCAGAGTCAATCAGTGACCACCCTCTATACACATCCCAAGATACTCCCTGCACCTCTCTTAACCTCACAAACTTAAGGAATGCCGAAAACTAACAAACTTAAACCCTGATACTTTCAATAATTATCTCTCCACTATTGACTGGCCCTGCCTTAATCCATTCCCTCTTGATGAAGCTGTTCTTCAATTCAATTCCATCTTTCTAAATACACTTAACACACTTGCCATCTCAGAACAGTCAGAGTCAAATCACGCCGTTCTCCATGGCTCACTAACACTACCTAGTCTCTCATCCATAAAAGAGATTCTGCCTGGAAATTCTGGATTAAGACTAAATCTCTCAAACACCTCCAAAAATAGAGAGCTTGAAACCTAACCAAAAAATAGATTAACACTAATAAAAAGAACTTCCATCACACACGCCTAACTACTGACCCGAGAAACCCCTCAAAATTCTGGAATACTATTAACCAAATTCTCCACCCCAGTAATCCCTCAACTACCTACAACAAAGTAGCAAGGTTTGCAGCTAATCTTCCCTTAAAATTATACCACTGTTATGCTCTCAACTGGCTTGAGTTTCCAACTCAAATCTTATTTACACAACTTCTCATCTATTCTATCCTGAACAAGCCCTCCTTCTGCCCTACGCTATCCTCTCGTCTCCCTCTACAACCCCCCTCGATCCCTCAGAAGCTCTGATCAATGTCTCTTACAGATTCACAAGCCTAGAAAATCTATTGGACAGAAATCTCTATAGCTACCTTCCTGCTCTATCATGGAGCAAGCTCTCACTGAACCTCAAACATTTCCCTTGTCCATAAATTTAAGAAAACTCTTAAAAAATGACCTAAACCGCACCTGTTCTTGTCTTTGCAATCACCCCACCTGAACCCTTCCCTCTCTCCCACATTTCTTTATTCCCTCTCACACATTACTTTATTCCCTCTCCCACATTTCTTTATTCCCTCTCCCACATTACTTTCTTTCCTTTCCTTACTCTCCTTTCCTATTCCTCCCTTCCTTTCCTTACTCTCCTTTCCTATTCCTCCCTTCCTTTCCTTACTCTCCTTTCCTATTCCTCCCTTCCTTTCCTTACTCTCCTTTCCTAGTCCTCCCTTCCCCTCTTTATCTCTCTAACACTAACCACCTAACAAATTAACAGACACCTACTTCTAATCATTCTCTTCACTTCCTAACTTCATGTAATATGATGCCTATATCCCACCCAAAACTCCCTTATAATTAACAAACACTCTCACACACTACTGCTGCAAAACATAAGCATTTGAAAAGCACAGTTCTTCATGGAGGACTATCCTTATGGTATTTTCTTTTTGCTAGCTTATTGTCACTAACTGCCTCAAGATAAATATCTTATACTAAATGCATTTCATACTGATTTTTTAACTTCTACCTAAAAGAACAGCTGCTCATTTACTCAATTGTATATTTTTGTCCTCTACTACAGTCCTGTAATTTTTATTGTATTGTTATTGTATATTACATCAATTTCTGTAATGTTCGCTTAACTGTACTCCCCGGGACTCCATTGAAAAAGGTCACTAGCCCAGTCAGACTATCGCGGTCAACAAATGTCAAATAAATAAACAAATACTTAGATAAGCAGCTTGCTCCTAGTTTAAGTAGAAGTTATATAACAACTTCTTAAACAGTTTAAGAATATGGTCTATTAATAACAGCCATAATGATATTTTATTAGTTACCCTGGATATAAAATCCCTTTTTACAGTCATTCCTAATGACTGTGGTACAGAATCCATTAGAGAATTTTTACATGCATATAGAGATTTTTCTTATTCCAAAGTTGAAATGCGTTGCTCAATTCTTGATATAGTATTGGATAATAATGTGTTTATTTTTGATAAATGTTTTTTCATCAAAAGCTGGGTGCAGCTATGGGCACCCCAGTGGCTAATGCACATGGTAATCTTGTGTTAGCCGCATGGGAGGAAAAGGTTATCTTAATGACAATGGGGACACTTTTAAGAATGGACAATTAATGTTTTTAAGCATTTCGTAGATGATGTGCTCCTATTACGGAAAGCAGGTATTGATAGTCTTAAGGATTTCACTGAGTCCTTACAGTCATGCACTGATTTCTTGGCATTTGATGTTAAATACTCATATGCTGAAATCAATTTCCTTAATATTGTTGTGAACATTAGGGATACTGTATTTGATACAAACATTCATAGGAAAGATGTGCAGCCTGTCAGCTATGTTCATAGTGATAGAGTGCATCCCACACACATCTATAAAGGAGTTTTCATAGTTTCATAGTTTAGTAATAGGCTATCTGCCCTGGGGCATTTGTAAGCCTAGCAATAGTGATGTGGCTTTTGCCACCCCATGAAACGGTACAAAAATGCGCAAAATAGATTTAGAATACTGTGCCTCTGTCTAGTAGTGACACAAGGAAGGCCCCCTTATATAATAGAATTAGTTTACTGTGCCCCTGTCTAGCAGCGACACAGATGTGACCCCTGGGGTAAACTTACGATCTCCCATCCACTCATCAAGATTTCTCTTAAAGAGAGTCAGTGAGGGGCTCTGCCTAACATGAACTGGGATCTTGTTCCAAACCATGGGAAACCTCTGGGTTATGAATCTATCCCTCCAGCATGTCCTATTCATACTTGTGCCGAGGTTTAAGTCTTTAGCTCTCGTGGTCCTGATGGATTTGGATTTTTTGAGGTGGAGCATGTCCATCAGATCCTGATTGGACATGGCCTTGTACGTTAGGCAGAGATCACCTCTGAGCAGGCGGTATGCTACTGAATAGAGCTGGAGTTTCTTTAGTCTGGCAGAATAAGTCATATGTTGGAGACCCTTGATCCTCTTGGTGAGGTACTTTTGTGGTCTCTCCAGCTGTTGCAAATGCCGGGTGAGGTACATACCAAATGGGGCATTGTACTCAATCATGGGTCTGATGAGGGAGGAGTATAGGGGTACAATGACATCCTTGAATCTGGATGTGAATCCCTTCATGATGAGGTGTGCAAGGTAGAATGTTTTTCTAACCACTTTGGCAACGTGGGTGTCAAATGAGAGGTCGCTGTCGACTTGGGTCCCAGGTCTCTGATTACTTTTTCCATACTCAGTGGGTTGCTGTCTATGTGATAATTTGTGGGTACTTTGTTCTTCCCAAAGGGGATGACTATACATTTTTTTGGCATTTAGTTTAAGGCTGTGACTCCGGCACCAGTTGTCCATTTCTGTGAGGCCTTTTTGTAGGATGTATGTGTCTGCTGGTGTATCGACTATGGCGCCTAGTTTGCAGTCATCTGCGAACTTTGTCAGCCACAACCCTCCCATGTTTGCTTTAACATCTGAGAAATAAACGCCGAACAAGAGGGGTCCCAGGACAGATCCATGTGGGACATCACTTGTGACTGGCTTTGAGTCTGACATTGCTCCAGCGATTTTAACTTTATGGGTTCTGTCCTTTAGCCAGTTTGCAACCCATCTAGTGACATAAGGGTTTACGTTTAAGCTGTTGAGCATATCTATGAGGCCTGAGTGGGGTATTGTGTCGAAGGCCTTAGCCAAGTCCAGGTAGGCTGTATGGACTGCTTTGCCCTCATCAATGGCTCTAGTGACTGTTTCGAAAAAGTCAACCAGGTTCAAAAGGCAGGATCTTCCCTTTACAAAGCCGAACTGGGTGGGGTCAAGTGTCTGTAGGTCCCCTATGTCTCTGTTTATGAGTTCCATAATGATTCTTTCCATAGCTTTGCAGACCAGGCTGGTTAAGCTTATGGGGCGGTAGTTTCCAGGGTCTGTAGAGGTACCCCCTTTGTGGAGTGGGACCACTGTTGCTGTACGCCAATGTTCAGGTACATATCCTGTAGTAAGGCTAAAGTTAAATAGCATTTTTATGTGCGGGTTTAGCTCCTCTTGGAGTTCACGTAGCACGCAACCCGGGATACCGTCAGGTCCCATTGATGCTGTGATTTTAGCTTTGTTGAGGGCGGTTCTCACTTGGACATCTGAGATGACAGGGAGATTACATTCAGCTGGGATAAGTATTTCTTCTTTTGGGGGTGAGGGAGGGGAGAAATTTGCACTGAACATGTCAGCCAGAATGTTGGCAATATCTGTGGGTTCAGTGTATTTTTTGTTGTTGTGAACTAACTCTGAGCATATCTGAGGGTTTCCAGGTTTCTAACATAGCTGAAGAAGGCTTTGTGGTTATCTTTAGTGTCCTTAGCGATTTTTCTCTCAAAGTTGGCCTTGGATGTTTTTATGAGAGAACGTAGTTTTCTGCTAATGTTGATCAGAGATGTCTTCCCTTTATGGGATTTTGCTCTGTCGTGCAGTAGCTTCCTTCTTTTGTTATACAATTTGTTAATGGCTGAGGTCCACCAGACAGGACGCTTGCCTTTGATGGAGAGGGACTTGGATTTATTTGGGACTGCATGATCCATGCATGCTTGGAGATGTCCATAGAAAGCATTTGTGAAGGATTCGGCATTGTGGGATGTGGTATCCACTGGCCCAGTGGGCTTAAAGGATACCATCTTAGTCTTAAGAAGAGTGAAGTCTGCTTTTGAGAAGTTTTTCACTGTGGTCTTTTGTGCTGGGGGTGGAGGTGGGATATGTATATCCAGGGTGATTAGTTTGTGGTCAGATCTCACTAGTGAGGGGTATACCTCCGGTGTGGAGCATTTTGTCCCTATGTTTGTGATGATCAGGTCTAGTATATTATCTCCCCTAGTGGGAGAGGTGACTAGTTGTTCCAGTGCATTTCAATATATGAATTCCAGGAACCTTTGGGCTAGGGTGTTAGGGCTAGAATAATGTACCCAAATCTATGTTTGGGTAGTTGAAGTCTCCCAGTATGATAGTATTTTGTGATACATTCATATCCTCCAATGTCTTCAGGAAGGTTGAGTGGGGTTCCTGAGATTCGGAGGGTGGTCTGTAACATGCTACCAGTTGTATAGCAGTTTTGCCTTTGGTTAGTTGCACCTGTATGGTTTCTGATGCTTCATGTGTTGCTACTAACCTGGAGGTGTGGGTGTCCTTGATGAATATGGACACTCCCCCTCCCTTTGTGGTTCGGCCCGGGTTTTGGGGACGAAAAGCATGATACGAGGTATAGCCTGGCAGTGCTGGGGTTCTCTCAGGAGCCTTGAACCAGGTTTCAGTTACTGCACAGACGTCAATGTTCTCCATACTGAGGAGTGCATCGAGTGCCTGCATCTTGAGATTTAGACTTCTGGTGTTGAGCAGCATTACCCTTAGTTTTTTTCCATTTTTGTTTTCTAAGGAGGTGGGTTTGTCTTTTGAGCCTTACCTAAAAAAGGCACTATGGGGGTGGCAAGAGCCTTAGCCAATATCCGGAAGCCCAGTGGTGACAGGTGCAAGCCATCCCTTGCGAAGCAGCGTGGCTTGTCCAACATGTCATCCCAGACAGACAGACATTGGATCCCCTTAGAATGACACCAGTACTTGAGCCAATTATTAAAGCTGATCATCTTGTCTTTGTATTGTGGCATCATTCTTGGTAAGGGCAAGATGCTGCTCAGGGTCAGGGTCATACCAGCCTGGGCTACATAATCAGAGAGCTCCTCTATATGTCTCTTTTCATGTAGTCCAGGGAGGTACGTCTCAGGTCATTCACGCCAGCATGGACAATGACGGAGTCATATTTGTACTTGCTTTGGAGTGACCCGAGTGCGTGTGTTATGTGGTGGATCTTAGCTCCCGATAGGCAGCTCACAGTCACCCTCTCCTTGTTCAGCCTGGTAAGTGGGACATCAGTGTGTCTGACTATAGAGTCACCTATTACTAGTGTATCAGGCATGGTGTTTGGCCTTAAGGGCTGTGATTGGTTGACACACTGATTTATTGAAGTATGTGTTGCATGTGTTTTGTTTTGAGGTGGCGGATTTTTGGATGTCTGCTTTAGGAGCCTCTGTTGTTTTGGTAAGTTTTTTATTATAGCCTCCGAGTATGTCTTTGTGTTTTTATGTGTTTGGTTTGCAGTTGTGGTAGGTCTATGTGTGACTGGGTTTGTTGTGTGTGTGGTTACCATCTCCTCCTGTCTTGTCATGACAGCCCTGAGTTGAGAGAGTTCAGCCTCCAGTTTGGCTATATAGTTGCATCTCTCACATGTATTTGTGTTTGTTGGGAGGAGGAGAGGGTTGTCTGTGTACATGAGACAATTGTAGCATTGTCTCAAGATACCCAGATTAACCAGTTGAACTGGAGAGGACGCCAGTAATCTACCACTCGACATGCTAGAACAGTATAATGGAGTGTTGTGCCTTTAAGGGAAGTGGATATTCACAGGGGTGGCAGGTGGATGTAGTGCTTACTTAGTACGAGAGTGCTTACTTAGTAGAGAAGTTCTGAGAACAAGTGCTAGGCTTATAATATAGCGAGTAGTCTGATTATACTAAGAGTAGATCTTCCTTAAGGGAAGTTCTTAAGACCCAGCAGGCTTAGCGCTAAAGATGAGAATTTTATGTACAAGCTGGATAATATGGCCAGGGATTTTCTGAGTAGGGGGTATAAAAATACATTAATTGATAATACTAAAGAACTGGTCAGCAATGAAAGGAAAGACTCTGCTAAACCTTATCTACATGCTGATAGTGATAACATTACTCATAGTTGTTCTTGTAGAGACTATAGTATAGGCTAGCTGATAAAATATGGTGAATCATATACTAATATGGGGAAGCATATAATTCAGAAAAACTGGGCTATATTACAATCTAAGCTTGAAATTAGTAATATTGTAGGTGATGCACCAAGATTTGTTTTGAGAGAGAAAAAACTCAAGCAACATCTATGTTATAAAGAAATGAGTATTGCCCAGAATACTGATAGGCCAATTAGGAAAAGTGGTACCATTCATTGTCATAATTGTATATACTGTAATGAAATTAATACTGATTTATATTTTATACACCCCATTAGTAAAAAGGCCTTTATGTTTAAAGCCTCAGGTACTTGTTATACTGAAAATGTAGTCCACTTTAACTGCGCACAATGTGAAAGTTTTTATATTGGTAAAACTAACATGAAATTAAAAGACAGGATTGGAGCACATCTCTCTGACATTCGAATGAATATTGATATTAATGCGCTGGTTAAACATATTTTAAGTAAGGGCAATCAGCATAGGATTAAATTTAGAGTGTTACAAAGTTTATTTCCAGATGTTAGAGAGGAGAAATTTAATTACTAAAGCTGAAATGGAAGAAAATAGACAATTTCTTTTTCAGAGCTGATAACACTTGGCTTAAATAATACACATAGTATAAAACCAGTATTGAAAGCAAAGCATGAATTTTTATGAACTTTTATATGTCTTTTTATATTTGTATTTTCATGTTTTTGTATGCATGTCTTTGTCTTAGGCTGATATCTGGGCTGACATCTATGAATTTATTTATTTATTCTCTAATTGAACACAAGTTATATGACATGTATTTTAGCTGACTGGTGTTTTATTAAATATAGATAAGCTGTTTCATCTTGTATATGCATTGAAAAAGAGCCATAGTTTTGAAAGCTTTTCTTTTATATTCCTGCTTTCTCATTGAAGTTTGGACGTTGAACTCCTTTGGTTCATTTTGTATCAATTTTTGATCTGCCTTTCGAGTTCTTCAGCACCAGTGAAGTTGTGTTATCTATAAGTGACCCATTTAAAAACTTAGTTCTGAGCCTTAACCCTTTGTATGCTATGATCCAACCAAATGGTAACCCATCATGTCAAGTAGGGATTAACACAGTTCTTGTACATTGCCTCACTGGCCTCAGTGATGATATGATGTGGTATGCTGTCAAATGCCTTAAATGAGCTGATGAGCCTGAGTCTAGTACCAAAGGGTTCATAAAATGTTACCAAATTAGTAAAAGCGGAATGATTTCTCATAAAGCCTTGTTGAGACAAATCCATTAAACTACCTTGTAGTTCCTTAATAACTATTCCTGAAAGACACCTCTCAAAGAATTTGTCAATGACTGATGCAAGGCTAACTGGGCTATAGTTCTTAATAATGCCCACGGGCCCTACCTTATGAACAGGAATGTTGTCGGTGATTTTCCAACTAGATGGCAAGTATTCTGTTTTATTGAATAAAGATAATATAGTTGCCAAAATGTAATTACTACTAGTAACCCAAAATGAACTTGGAAAATTATCAGGGCCCATTCCAGAATCTGGTTTTATTTGTCCCATTAAGGACCTAGCTATGTCCAAACCAAAATTAAGACACTCAATCTCTCCACATATTATTGTCCTCAAATCTGATTTTAAGTTCAAGGATTCTCCCATTTGAAAATGTCTATTAAACATATTTTCTGTTTTAATTCCTTCAAAAATTGCTTCAACATCATACTGTATGGGACCAATTTTCCTTACCTTGTTGTTTCCTTGACTGGTTTACATAAAAATAAACATTCTTAGTAGAATTAGAGGACAACACCCTCAGCTCATCATGTCCAGTAAGTATTAAAGGTGTACTTTAAGGCTCACTGTGCAGAGCTCTCATTTCTCTGGTCTTTCAGGATTCCTTCCTGCCTAAATAGGTGTTGCCATATGTGCTGGGATTTATGTTGATTGTATGACAGCGACAAGGTTATAATTGAAAGGCTACTGAGCCATGGACATTCAGAAATATTAAAGAGCAATGAGAAGTCAAAGTGACCGATGCTACTTCCCAACATGAAGCCCATCACAGATGTCTGAAATATATATTTTAGTAATAATTTGGCTCCATCTCCATTCCCCCATAGTTTATTTGTTCCTCCCTTCTCCTGACATCCTACTAGACCAGGAGAGGGAGGCTAGAGCTGGTTAACATGACTGCCCTTACTGGGGATTAGGAGATTTCCTCATAGGTTCACAGGCAAGTGCTTGGTTAGCTGCTCTTGTCAGCCATTGTAAGCCTAGCCAATTTCCCTTTCAAAGGTGAGAATCAAACCTTGTATCTTGTGTCTGTGAGGTTAGCACCTTAACTGTTATGCTAACCCTCAACATCTTCATGTTATTTTTCTTCCTTGGTGGCCAGTATACAAGGTGCAATGCCTAGTATGCCAAGCTCAGGGTGTGGTGCTCAGTTCTGCTCACCCATCATATTTGCCTTGAGTGTGATGTGATTCTTAGCTGTGCTCATATCCAAAGCCCTCTTTCCATTCATGGAAAGCACATCTAAGGCTGTCCCCTGGAAAGCATTCCTGCAGCAGCATGTACATAAAGCCCTCTATCAAGCATGGATAAGCTGGCATGAACTGTTCACTCTCATCCCATCTAGTCAAAGCTTTGTTTACCGAGGTAAAGTCAAGGCCAAAACCTCTACTTCATGAAACTAAATAAGGCAAAGGGTTGGGTACAGGCATCTGAAATGTTTGTCAAACATGTTTATTTTTCAGCAAACACAAAGATAAGCAAATGTGTGTCACTCTGTCACTAACATATACAAAATAGTGATCAGAAACTGAAAAACAAAATACAAACTTAAGAACAAATAACCATTTTCTTAGGAATACAATTAATAATGTCAAGAAGTGCTTCCATGTAAAAGATATGGTGCAAAGAACAAAAAATAAAGCATCTCAGAAATGTGTTCAATGTCAGAGGGAAGAAGAGATGGAAAATGCAGTGAAACACCAACAAGCAGCTCATGGAGAAGGAGTGCAGAGAAACACCAGCAAGCAGCTCATGGGGAAGGAGTGCAGATGTACTACAGAATCTAATCTCCACAGCAGTTAAATACTGAAGCAGATTCTACCACCTCATAAAATTTCAAGTTAATGGGTCTACCCAAAACAAGGACAAAAGTCATGTCAGGGTTCTGTAATATACCTTGGATCCAGTAGTAAGTAGTTAAAACTTGACTTCAGCACCCCTTCTCGCCACCTCCTGTTCTTGTCAGGTTTGTCAAACTGCTGTGACAGAGCCATTTCATCATCGTTGCAATCTGGAACAGCAAGCTCCTCCAAGGCTGCAGCCAGCTCTAGACTGTAGTCTGCATCACAAAAAACAATGGTGGGGAAGCAAGTTTAGAATGTTAACACAATTGGCACAACCCTTGGAAGCATATCACTCAAAGATTGTTAAATAGTAAAGTTAGAGTAGAGTTCAGCTCAGTCAAAATCCAGCAGCTTTTAATCTACCTCATTTAAATATTTCCCACAACACAACAGTGCTCAAAGTTAGTTTCAGCATCAAAACCATGTTACATGCTTTCGATGCTCAGTACTGCTTTCGTTTTCTTCCCTGCTACTGAAAACATGCCCCCTGGCCTGAGGTTTGCAGGGATGGTTTGATACTTCCTTTAAATAGTGGCATTACACAACCTCTTCCAGTCTCCTACAATCTCTTCACTGATCACTGGTCTGTTTAATAGGCTTGATCTGGGCTATGGTCAAATTCCTGAAAATTCTGTGAGGGAAGGAGGTATTCTAACTAGTCCTGCTTTATTTTTCATTAGCTTAGGCAAGCATTGCCTTTACAAGTTGTGATACCTCCTCTTCTGTCTTTTTCTTCCCCTTTGGGCCCTCCAGGCTGGTATCCTTTCGAATTTTCCAGTTCAAGTATTGACGCTGAAAGTCAGCAAGAACGTCTGTTTTTTCCGTCTACCTCCTTTTCTCGGTTATTTGGTCAGTTTGACCAGTTTTGTTAACTATTTTCTTTTGCTGTAATATAGATAATGTTCATGTTGTTACTATCTTTTATTGTATCTGCTAGTTCCCACCCTGCTTTTGCCTTGGACTTCCTGTCTTCTTTGGTTGCTATTTATCATTCTTCATATTGCTGTCTTTCAGGTGAAATGATTGTGCTCCTCCTTCATAAGATGCTCACATTGCTTTGCAATGCCAACCTGGCTAAAATAATCCTGTACCTTTGTCTGCAGTACCATATTTTTTATGTTTATTTTTAAACAAGCCTTCCCATCACTGCCTGCCTCCATGACCTTTACCCCAATCTGCTTCCTGAAACCTTGAATGTTCATTTAGTCTCATCTGTACCCAACAGTCCCTCCTACACCATTGAAGCCCTGCCTTCCCTCACTCAAGGCTCTGTTGCCCACCTCGTTTCTAATCTCCTTACCCTCCCACATACAATATTTCTACTTTTTCTAACTACACCCATTCCCACTGACTATCTTTGCCTTGGTCACCATCTGACTATACTCCTTAATTTCATCCTCGCTACCTATATTTGTCCTCGAAACACATGTTCCATAGCCAGTTTACCAGCAACCAGAGTTCTCTCACCACCCTCCTCAGCTCTCAAACCTTAAACATTAGGGTTCCCAACATTGCCACAGGTACAGCATCACTGAGCTCAGCTACTGTTGACCAGGTGTCTCCATTACTGACTCGCTTCTCCTTCAGTCTCTGATCCCCAAGGTCATGTTGTTCAGCATTCCTCCCCTCAACTCCTTGCACCTCCGTGGCTCACATTGCTGACCAAGCCAATTTCACTCTGACCACCCTTTACAAAATCATGCTAACCTATACTACAATACAGAAAGGTGCATCACATCATAGTTCAAAAGTGTAAGTGGTAAGATTTCTTTTTTAAAAGAAACATCTTTATTAAACCACCACTTATGTCACAGGCAATCATACATTTATATAAATGAAAAAACACACCAACACAATCCTAGTTGCAAGCATTTTACATCACAAACCATAATGGCACACTCCCAGATGCAAACATTATACATCACTTATAATCTACCCAATCATGTTCAGTCAAACATTACATAGCTCATTTAAATCCTACCTTTGCTCCTACACTTTTCTAAACATCTCAATGCCAGTGGTTTGGTTTAGATTTTGATTTACATTTTCTAGCAATTTTGGCAGCTACCATAATTAAACAAAGCAAGGCCTTACCATGCCTAGGCAATTCTGATTCTGCATCATACTTCAGAAAAATCATCTGCGTCATCACACCAATCTGCCCACCCAGCATCTGCGACAATACATCCTCACAGGGAATCCTTAAAGTCCACCAACTCATCACACTACCATAAAATATGTTCCCAATTACCTCTTTCTTCCCTGTCACACCTCCAACATTTGCTGTTTACCAGAGGAAAAATTCTCAAGTCTACTTGGAGTATAAAATATTTATGTAAACATTTCCAAGTAAAAATCCTTAATCTTCTAGATTTTGTTGCATATTTGGGAGATATACATATATCCTCCCATTGTCTCTCTGTGAATTGCTTATCTAATCTCTCTTCCCAATCCTTTCTAACCTCTGATGGATTCTTATAGTTATCATGCAATATTTTGTATGCTTCACTAATTATTCCTTGTATAGCAACTACTGCTCTAGATTCTAGAAAAAATTCTACCAGCAGTGCTGGACTTTTGTTTAGGACCCCCCCCCCCATTTCTTTCTCTTTGCCTATACTCAGATATCAAGTCCTTGATAGGGAAGGCAATCTCTAACCTGCAGTCCAAATAAATCTTTCCCTCTCTAGTTATTTGTTCCCAATATCTTGGTTCTTTTGCTAGTTTTCACCAATAAATTTCAGCCCCCTCCTGCTTATTGTCTATATCCCTAATTGCAGTCATCCCTATCGGCAGAATCCCCTTTCTCCATTCCTGTGTTGGCTTAGTTTTTAGGATGCTTTCTGCTGATTTACAGATATAATATCCTGTAGGATTACCATTATTCTCCTTAAAGGCCTGCATACAAAAGTCCAGTCTCTCCTTGTTTCTTATGCTTCCTCCCTGTTTCATCATCATCCTTTTCCACTTTGATTTACAGTTTTTGGCTTGTGCTATGTATAGTAGCCTTACCTATGTAGCTCTGAAATACCCCTTCAAATCAGGTAATCCCAATCCACCTTGTTCTACTGAAGAATCAGTTTAGCCCACTTGACTCTTGCCATTTCCCCTCCCAGATAAAGTCTTCAGCTCTTTATTAGTTGCTATCCATAACTTCTCATCTGGTTGATAAAAAATATGCCTGACCTGTGTGTAAGACTAATGGGACTAAAAACAATTTAACTGCTTGTATCTTATTATTTATATCCACAAAACGAAGCTTCCATTTTCTCAGTTTTTGTACTATCCCTTGTCCAGTCTCTTCCCACACATCCTTTGCTGCCATACAAGAATCATTCCCAATCCACACTCCAAAATACCTTATTTTATTATGTCCCCATAAATATGGATATTGCCAAACCACTTAATATGTGGGTATATAATTTACTGCCATTGCCTTTGTTTTACTTCATTAATTCCATATCCTGAAAAGATCTGAAATGGTCTCAAAATGTTCAACAACATTGCAATGTCTCCTTCTGGTCCTGTTAGGTACAAATCATCATCATCTGCAGATACAGCCAGTGTTTCTTCACCACCACACCAACAATATCCTTGTACTTCCGAGTCCCCCACTTTCCCCACCAATGGCTACAAATACAATGCAAACAATAAAGGGGAAAGAGGACACACCTGTCTGGTTCCTCTGCTCAAGCAGAAACTATCAGAGAGGACCCACCCACTTTACTTTTCGCCTCCAATCCCTCATATATCCTCTCAATCAACATCACAATTTTCTCAGCAAATGCAAATGCTTCCATTGCCCGACTCAAAAGTTCCAGCGCTAATTTGTCAAATGCTTTCTCTGCAGCAGGAGCCACCAACAACAACTATGGCATTTTCCTATATCTCTGGATCATAAATGTTCTGTTAATGTTCTCAAATGTTTGCCTCCCTTCAACAAAACCACACTGATCCATATTTATCAATTTTTGCATTACTTTTACCATTCTTCCAGCCATTATAGACACAGACACTCCACAATCATAGTTTAGTATTGAAATAGGCCTGTATGAAGCTGGATCTGAAGGATCTTTACCCTCTTTAGGCACCACAGCTACCACTGCTCTCCTCCGGGATGTCGGTACTTCTCCTCCCAAAATACTGCCAAACAAAACCCTCCAGATCTTCACGGGTTTACTCACTACTAGCCTCTAAACCTCCACAGGAATACCATCCATTCCTGGGGACCCGCCTGTAGACTGTCCACACATCACAACTTCTATCTCATCTCCTCCTGTCCTAAGCATTAGAAATTTAGGCTCATCTACCTCTAACCTTGGCATATTCAATTCTTCCACAAACATTTTAATTTGCATCTCTTCTTGACTTCCACATTTCTCTGCTCTATACAGATTTTCATAGAATTTCTAAAACATTTCTAATACCTGTACAGGATCCCTTGTTACCTTTCTTGCTACAGGTACCCTACACTTGGCAACAGCACTTTCTACTTTCTGTTGCTAGAGTCATTGTGCTCTACTGTTTTTTTTTTAATAATAACAGTTAACAGCAATCTTTCTAGACTCATGTATATTATCAAGGTAATCCCCTATTTTCTGCTTAGCATTCTGCAGTTGATCCCTCTCTTGCTCTGAGATTTCCCCCATTCTGCAACACTTCAACATTTTTGGACCCTCTAAACAATTCCTGTTACCTCTCAACCATAGCTCCCTTTCTTTCATTCCCACCCTATCTTCAAACACTACCCAATTTCATCCCACTCCCTAGCTATATTTTCAGAAGTAATTTCTATCCTCTCGAATCGCTCCTGAATAATTACCACTACCCATTCCCCAACTCCTCTCCCTTCAACAGATAGGTTGAAAAGCACCAGTGTCTCATTTCCACTTCACCACCCTGTATCTCCATTTTAGTT
The DNA here is from genome assembly GCF_019279795.1 of Protopterus annectens. NCBI lineage: Eukaryota > Metazoa > Chordata > Ceratodontiformes > Protopteridae > Protopterus > Protopterus annectens. Next base: position 86,984,165 of record NC_056747.1, on the reverse strand, counting down.
ATCATTGGTGCATTACCTGAAATAGTTATTGGGTGTGTATCAAGACCTTCAATGAAATACACATGTTCCTGTTTAATGTAAATTCTGTCTAGCTTACCCCAGTTTTATCATGGGAAATATGCAAATTCACTCAGAACTCCTGTTACTGAATTCACATATTCTGTGCCAAATATTTTCACAAATGTATTCAAAAATATACCCTCCTTTGTTATATGTTCTCTTCTGAGCTTCCCCAGAAACATCTCCACTGCTGAAAATCAAATTCTAGTCTCCACCTATAAGTAATATTCATCCCTGAAAACTGATCATTTCTCCTAGGATTTTCCCAAGCTCCACTACAGCAGTTCCAAGTGGAATATAAACACTACTGGCAAGCGCAATCCTCCTCCCTTGCCAGTAGCCCCTCAGCACCACAAATCTGCCAGTATTATCCTCTTTATCCTCCAAGTGAGTCTCCTGCAACACAGCCACTTGCACTCTACATTTTAATATAGTTCACTATTCTTTCTATTTTGCATTTAGCTGTGAGGCCATTAACATTTAAATGCATTACAGAAAGCATCATTTTATTAAAATGTTATTATAAACACTGTTTATGTATAACACCTTTTTGTTAAATGTCTAGTTCCAACATTTGTGTTATATGCATACACTGTTTGGCATGTTGAACTTGTACATAGTTGTTTCTTGTCATATCCATTTGAGCCTATGTCACATCTTACAAAACTTTTTGTTTTAATGAAAACTCTCAAAAATACCACCCCAATATGCCCTAAAACATATTAATTTAATACTAACACACAGAACTATGTACATCTTCAAATATTGACATTTTACCCTCCTAATAGGAACAAGTATCCCAAACTGACAGCCACACTCATAGACTTGAGTTAACTTAAAAGAAAGGTTATCCATGCTAAGATATATGGTGCAGCCTGTGCTTGTAAGTGCTGACTGGTTTAGTCTCTTCTTTATCTCTCTCCAAGCTGGAGAGCCCACTGAATGCTTTCAGAGAACATCATCTCCTAGCCAGTACCCCCCCCTACCAGCCACTGTCCACCAGACTGTAACCAGTTTCTCTATCAGAATGTCCCCATGAAGACATGAGAACCAGACTATTTGTCTTTTATCAGATTGTTTCCATGGAGACATGAGGGCCAGATACAGAATTGCTACTAAGCATATATTAATTTGCTAGAAAAAGCCTCATAATATTCAATATTCTTTTTCACTTGCTTTCTTTCTTTTAAAACTTGTTATTAAATCAATCTAAGGTCTTTAATCCAGTCATCACCCCATGTAATAATGAGAAAAAGCACATCAATTTTTCTTTTGACATACTCTTTTAATCAGGCTTTTTTTTTTTTTTTTACATTGCAGTGCCTACATTTCTTAAAACTGAAGAAAAAAGAGAGGAGAAAGAAAGTGGAAAAAAGAACAGCAGCACCTGTTTACAGTCTCCATTACATTTAAAAATAACTGAGGAAACTTTACTTTATAGCATGCAAAGAAAACCATACCCCGCAAAAATAGTACTATTAAGAAAAAAATGTTTCTTTACTTACAGTTAACTCTCTCCCCTCTCTTCTCCTCCACAAAGCATTTTTTCCAAACATTAATGACATGAAGGACATTTAGAGTCCCACACAAGTCCAACAAACTCTGAAAAAGTGAAATATTTCCAGATTTTCTTGTTCTGTCATATTTCACAAATATAATTATATTATATGGCACAGTATGGTGCAACAGTCGCGTTACTGCCTCACAGCAAGAGGTTCTCCGGTTCAATTCTCGGCTGGCGTGCCTTCTGTGCAGTGTCTGCATGTTCTCTCTCTGTTTGTGTGGGTTTCCTCCAGGTGCTCCAGTTTCCTCCCATGTTACAAAGACATGCATATGGAGTGTTTCTCCCCAGGCCTCCATTGGAAATTGGCTTTGTTCCAAGTTGGACTTTCCCAGTAAACAAATGTTAAATAAATAAATAAAAATATTGCATTGTAATCCCACATTGTTACTGGTTTTATTACTGTTCATCTCCATCTCCCAAACCCAGTCTCTGCTTCATTTCCAGTGTGCTCTCGAGTCTTCTAGTCAACTCTTGTGCTCCCCTACCTTTTCCATTGAAACAGGTACAGTCTCTCTGTTTTTTTTATTACCAGATGAACAAGAAGGAAAATCTCCTTCTGTTTCACAGCTCACATTTTGTTGGGTATTTCTATTTCCCTCTTAGCATGTACCTCATCAAAAATGATTTTGTCCTTCCAGGTAAGAACATCTTTAAGACAGCTGGGTACAGCAGGTTGAATTTCACACCTGTGTCTCGACATTCCCTGAATAGTGGAATGAATTTACTCCTCTTATGCCCAGTGTACAATGAGCAATCATTCTCCACAAACACTCCGTCTCTCATTTTTAGTATTTTGTCTTTCTGCCACAGTTTGGTCAGAATCAACTCTTTCTGCTGGTAGGATTGCATGTCTTTGCCATATAAAAGTCTAGGTTGCTTTCGCAGACACACAATGTGCCCTTTCAACTAACAACTCCTGCTGTGCAATACCAGTCCAGCTGCTTTTTTGTGCTTTCATAAAATTAATGCAGTCTGTTCCTTCCAGCTTCTCTAGTATAGCTGAAAATCTCAGGTCTGTATCACGTTGTTGAATAGTCTATTCAGCAAATGACTACTTATTGAACCCAGTTAAGCAAAAACTCATTTTAGCGAACAATCATTTCAGTGAATATTTTTGCAGGGAGGGAAAAAAAAAAAACTAGTGGGCCAGCTACTGACCGTAACAAACACTACACAACTTAAATCTCAGCAAAGTGGGTGGCTTTTCCCCCCACAACCCCCTAACTAAATATCCCAACTCAGAGATCGCACTACAGTCGGGAAAGGGGCAAATTCCCAATGATGGCCAACTACTTCCTTTCCTTGTGAAAAAATTCACTGAAACAAACATTCGCTAAAATGAGTTTTCAAAGAAATGGGTTTGATAAATAGTCATTATTCGACAAAGTGATATAGACCCGAAAATCTCAAGTTTTCTTTATGTGCTCTGTCCTCTGATTCGATTTTTTGAAACATCTCTTCCTGAGCAATTTCATATTCAGCCAGCCTTTTCTTCATTTCAACTTCTGATTTTTGCATCTTTATCACCTCATCTGAACAGTTGTTTAAAGCTTCTTACATTTTTTCCAGCCTTTTGTTGTTTGTGTTAATATACACCATCAGTATTTCATTTATTTTAACCAGGTCTGTGTGCATAAATCTTGTATCTTCCTGTAGGCTGCTGGAAGTCATGTCTGGATGCTGCATTGCTTTTGGCCGAACAGCTGCAGAACTTTCCCTAGTCAGTGTTTCTTCCTCATTTTTTGTAGCCGATTTTTTCCAGGTGCTCTGTATTTCTTTTTTCTTGGCATACAGGCAGTACACTTTCACACTGGGAGAGAGCTTGAGTTATGCTGTTACTCAATGTGCAGCCATCTTGGAAGTCCATTGCAAGGAGAATGCTAATCCATTCAAAATATTACTAAGGTTGGTTTACACCACTGCTCCTTATTCTTGCTGCATTTCTGTCTGTTGTGCTTGTACAGCAATCCATACTTGAAGGATCTCAGACATGCTACAGGCAGTAATTTCTAACCAATTTTCCACTTACTGCTTTCTTTCTAATGGATACCTAAAGTTAGTTGCTGACTTGACTTCCAAGATGGCTGCACACTAATCAACAGCTCAATTTCAGCTCTCCCAGTGTGAAAAAAAGAGACTGAGGGTAGGATATAATTTTATTAAAATGTTGGCAGAATTACTAATACACTGGCTAGAAAGTACACTGCCTAGATGCCTACAAAGAAGAAAGTTAGACAGCCTGAAAGAAAATCAACTAGAAAAGTTGGAGAGAAGTTATTACTGGGAAGATCCCTGCAGCTTTTTAGAAAAAAAAAAAACAGTTCAAGTTACCCCTTTGGCACAAGAGATGACTCTGCCTCCATTAACGGAGGAAAAAATATATAATCAAATGTACTCCTAGTTGATTAAAATAAATGAAACATTAAAAGAGTACATCAATCAATTCAAATAACAAAAGGATGGACATAATGGAGGAAGCTTTATTCAGATGAACTGATAAAAATTCAAAAATCAGAGGTCAAAATAAAGAAATGAGAGTATGAGACTTCTCAAGCAGAGCCGTTTCAAAACCTGAGTTAGAGGACACAGCATGCAGAAAAACTGAAATTTTCTGCTGTACTAGAGAAACTGAAAGGAAAGTAGAGTTGTGTAAAATCATGCCATAACAGTAGATGTCCTTTCCTTCACTGTTGCAGTATTCTTTACATCTTGGGATTCCCTGCCTCAGGTAGTCCAATGTCCTGCCAGTATTCAAAAGCCTACTGTTGCTTTAAGGTCACATGTATGCTCCTCACATATCATAGGGCATAAAGGTGATGTCTGGACGTACCATCTTCAGAACTGATAGTCCCAGTAGGAACACCAAGCCAAGGAAAACCAAGAGGTAACCAGTACATCCAGGAGGAAATGGACCGGGGAAGAAGGGATGGAGTGAATACTGCAACAATGAAGGAAAGTGCATCTACTGTTATGGTGCAACTTTACACAACTGTACTATGTCTTTCCATTCCTGTGTTGCAGTATTCCTTACATCTTGGGAGAGTGCCAAGCTCAAGAAGAAACTTGGGAGTTAGTATCCAAACCCTTGAAAAAGAACCAGAAGAAGCCACAGCCATAGTAGAATTAGCCTTTACAGAAGGATGAAAGGCTCCTACCAAGAAAAGTATAACAACAAGAAACAGCCTTTGAGAAATAGTTTGTTTGGAAACAGTTAAACCTAGGATGAAAAGAAACAAACAACTGATCAGATTCTAATAGACAGCCTTATCCAAATAAAATCAGTGTTGACTATGCACATCCAAAGTATGCAGCACTCGCACACTGGCAAATTGCATAGAGGGGAAAAAAGTAGGCAAATTAATAGACCGATTAAGTGACAACTCATTAACCACTTTGAGCATAAAAGAAGGATTAGTACGCAAGAACATCCTGTCCTTATGAAACACCAAAAAAGGAGGACAAGCCATAAGGGCGTGAAACTCAAGACACCCATCTGGCAACAATAACAGCCAACAAAAGAACAGTCTTCCAAGGGCAATGTTTACTTATTTATTGATTTACTTTTTTTTACCAGGATAGTCCGACTGGGTGGTAACCCATTTTCAGAGGAGGCCCAGGGAGAAAAGCTCCAGTACAGGTTCAAGCTAGTTGTTACAAAATTATACAGTGAACAATAATTGGAGCTTATACAATATGAAGAATATTTAGAGAAAGGGGTTGAACAAAGAAATTTTGAAAAGTTATATAAAAACACAGAACTATATTAGAAGGTATTACTAGAACACAGAACTAGAAAGAAGCTAACAGGTGAGTATTTACCAGAGGAGTTGATGAGAAAGCATTTAATGAGGAATACTTTGTGTCCAGAGGACAGCTTGATTTTACTGTGACATAAATTAGATAGGGACTGAATATACAAGGAGAGTTTAAATGTTTCTATGCATAATATATGAAGAGAGTTTAATGTTGCAAGGAAGCTGAAGCAGTAGGCTCAAAAGGAGCAAGGGGTCAACTTCTCCAAAACAAAATTAAGATCCCAGGGAGGAGGAACAGGCTTCCTGGAAGGCCTGATATGAAGGACACCTTTAAGGAACTGTTTAGCTTCAAATATAGAAGCTAAAGGAGGAGATAAAGGCAGGCAAGCAGAGACAGCTGATAAGTGGGCCTTAACTTAAGAATAGGCCACACCAGTATTGAGCAATTCACACAAATAAGAAAGAACAAAAGGAACATCCACAGTTAGTGGATCCAGGTTATGATAGACACCAAACAGAAAACCTCTTACATTTAGATAAGTAAGATTTCCTACTATTGGGTTTGCTGACCTCCTGCGGGACCCTAAGCACGTCCTCTGAAAAAAAAGATGTCTATGTGGAATCAAAATCCTATCACCTATAGTGTCAACTGAAGAGTGGACAGGTAGGGATGGATGAAAGATCCCCTTGGCCTTGTGTGAGTAGGTCCACCCTATGAGGTAACTTGTGATGACTGCCCTTAGCTATATGCAAAAAAGGAGGGAACTCATGCTTTCTCAGCCAAAAGGGAGTCACCAACAAGATGTTGGCAGTATCCTGGTGAATTTTGAACAGGACTTTTGGAATGAGAGGAAGGGGTGGGAATGTGTAAGGAAACATCCCCTTCCAAGAAAGAGAGGGTAACCACCTTCCACAACAGAGGACCTGGGACTCTGGCACAAAATAGAGGAAGTTGTCAGTTCAGAAGCTAGGCAAATAGATCTAACTTGAGGAGCACCCTACCAGTGGACATGTCCAGAAACACATCCCTGTGAAGCATCCATTCGTGGGACTGAGTTAAGGATCTGCTTAGAGTGTCTGCCTCAGTGTTTTGACCTGAGAGAGAATGCAAACTGCCTGAAGAGTCGCTTGATACTGGACAGCAAGATCCCATACCAGGAGTGCTAACTGACAAAGGAGGTAAGATCTTGCCCCCCCCCCATTTGTTTACATACCACATCACTGTGGTATTGTCTGTAAATACCTTGAGAGGTCTTGGGGATAAAAGAGGATGATAAACCTGAAGAGCCAGCAGAAGAGCTCACTTCTCTGATATTAATGCGTTTATTCTGTTGAAGAGGTGACCACACCTCCCTGTACCTTTAGGGAGCCAGAAACTGCTCCCCATCCCATGTCTGAAGCATCTGTGAATAGTTCCTGATCGGGAAGAGAGGGATGAAAAGGGAGCCCTGGATTTATAGACAACTGAACTAGAAGTTCCTTCTTGAGACAAGGAAGAAGAGAACTACAAAGTCTAAAGGATGTGCATGTTGAAGCCAAACTGACTTCAGGAACCAGTGAAACTTCTCATGCGTAGTTTGGCCAGAGGGAGGATAGGGATGGTAAATGCCATGAAACCCAGAGTTCTCAAACTCCCTGGCTGTAATGGAGGACAAAGAAAGAAGAGTCTGAAAGAAGGAAATTAGAGTTAATGCCTTGGGAGGAGGCAGGGATGCCAGCATAGGCACAGTCTGAATACTGCAACCTAGAAAAACATGACCCTGAGAAGGAGTCAGAGAAGACTTTCTGAAAATTATTGTGAACCCCAGGATCTGATGGAGAAATGGAAAAATGAAGATTTTGCAACAGGATCTCTGGAGAGGAGGCCTGAATCACCAAGTTGTACAAGTGGAGAAATACTTGAATCCCCTGAAGCCTGCAAAAAGCAATCATGGGAGCGATGCATTTGGTGAATACCCTTGGAGCAGTAGAAAAGCCAAACGACAAAGCAGAGAACTGAAAATGCCAGGATGCAACAGAGAAACATAAAAACTTCCTAAAAAAGGGATGGATTGGAATATGGAGGTAAGCATCCTTGAGATCCAGAGATACCATATAAACCTGAGGAAGCAAAAGAAACAGAGTCTTAAGGGACAACATTCAAAAAGTGGGTACCTTCAGAAAAGTATTTAGATGAGAGAGGTCTAGAACTGGTCTCAAAGTACCCTCTTTTATGGGAACTAAAAACAGTCTGGAGCAACTCCCCCCCTTAAGACACAGGCACCTCTTGAATAGTACCAAGAGTCAAAAAGGTCTCGAACTACCTCTGGAAAAATAAAGGGAGTTCTTCCTGAGGAATACCCAGAAAAGGATGATGGTATTTCTACACTATGAAATACCCCTGGTGAATAATGGACAGAACAAGAATCCTGAGTAATCTGAATCATGGAGACAGAGAAAGGCGAAGAGAAAGAGGAACATGTCTGGGAAGAGATGGATAGTCAGACAGCACCTGGTTTATCTGAAAAGGAAAACTTCTGAGTCCCTGAAGTCTGAGTGGACTTGCCACTCTTCTTGCCCTTTGTAGGATGGCAAGATTGTGTGTGAACAAAGACAGACGTATTGGGGTAGTTTCGTTTAAATTTAGGATCAGGAGAGACAAACATGACTGAGTTCCTGTAAGGTCTTCCCCTTATCCTGAAGGGACCTGAACAAACCAGCAGGGACCTGAACAAACCAGCAGCAGCTTCCCCAAACAAGTGTTTTATTATCAAGAGGGGGATCCATCAAATTAGCCTTGATATCATTAGGCAATTGTTGAAGTCAAAGCCAATAATACCTATTCACTGAACCAAAAGCAGCACCCCTAGAAGAGGCATCTGCTGCATCATAACTACACTTGATGGAAGGATGCACCACCTGAGAGGAAGTCCCCTAACAAGGAAAGAGCAGAAGTTTTCCCCTCAGAGTCTGGGAGATCAGAAATAACCTGACAAGCTTGAGAAAGGAGAGCCAACACATACCTAACTGGACATATTGGTCTGATAATTAATAGCCCTAAAAGCCAAGGTAGCATAAGTGCAAACCTTCTTAAATAGCCTTTCCATGGTTCTATTGTTATCAGAAGGCTGTAACTTGGGTGAAGGAAGCAAATGAGAGGGCTTGTTAGAGGCTACAAACACCACTGAGGAGTCAGCAGCAGGACATTTTTACAAAAAGTTACAGTCCTCAGGCACCCTATAAAGCCTATCAGGTGTCTTAGGAGCAGGGGGCAGAGACTCTGGAACTTTAGCAGCATTAGAAAATGTATCCATCGAAGCAGTCAATACAAGAGGAGTAAGCAGAAGGTTTCGAAGATTCCATCTGCAGCAATTCATAACACCTCTTATGGATTTCAGACACCTGAGCACAATCCCATTTAAAAAATTCCATCATCCCGATGATTGCGTCCCCAAAATAAATTTCTTCAAAGGGAGTATCAGCACTGTTAGATTCTTCTTTCTCTGACACTAGTCCAAAGGAGAAGGAATTTGGGAAGACTAAGCAAGGGATTCCTCATCAAAATCCAATTCCTCCTCACAGGAATCCTGTTCTATGGGCCTTTTAAGGGGAGTAGAGGACCAAGGGTGAGCTGGAACACTAGAACATAGACACATATACGTCAATCTACCACATCAACGAAGGACGGAAAAGCAGAAAGACAACGCCAAACAGATTCCTGGAAGCAACAGCGCCATACAGGTAAGTCAAACCACAGTAAACAAACATGACACACTATTATAAATGTTTTTGCAGGGGGCAAGCCCCCCTGCACCCCCACACCCCCCTACTTATATATACCAACACCAAGACTGCTCTACAGTGGGGAAAAGGATATATTTCCTCATCTCCACAATCACTCTGCTGGCCAGGGAAATGCGTTCGGAGTTGTGTCTTTCGGCATTTCCATCCTTCGCTGTTGTGGTAGATCGACGTATATGTGTCGATCTTCTGCCGTTCGGTGAATGTATCTTTCGTGCTTCTAATATAGACGCAAGAAATGTAGGCATTACAATGTACAAAGAGAACACCTAGACAAAAGCATGTTTATGTTAATATGTTGTAATTTGGGTATGTTGAGGGGTGGGGAATGGGGTGTATGTACCAACTATAATAAATGTGTAGAGCAGAGATGTTTTCTCTTACTTTTGCGTAACTGAATTTCCGGATTAATGTCTTTGACTTAATCTACGGACATGTCTTTTGAGTAAGAAATTGGGTTTGAAAAATAAGAAAACATGGTGAATGCATTTTCCCTTTAGCAAATTCAATGTTCATTGTGAGTTGAGATGTCTTCAATTCACGTCAGTTATATACTCTGATCTTATTTTCCACAGAGACAACCTGACTACAAGTGCAAGCAAAAAATCTGGAGACTGCTGAACATTGTTTAAGGGAAATGTAAAACTAAAAGTTATGTACTCACCATAACTATACATCTGTGCTATCCACTTACATTCTTCCTCAATTGATGGGTTTAGATCTGATCGATCCTTGGAGCCAACTCTGCCACTTTCTCTAGATTCTAGGATCCGACTCTTAAGCTCCTCCCTTACCCATAATGCCCATGACCACTGTACTACCGCAAATTGAATTTGCTGCTATTATACAATATCGCAACAAGTATCTCAATACTGATACAACAGAAAAGTGATAGCTGAAAGATCAGGAGCTCAAACATGAACTGTGGCTCCCAACAACAATTCTGTTAGGTCTCTCCCAAAGACATGGATGGGGGAAAGTGCAAGGGGGTTTGAAGAATGAAAACAGACAGAAATGCATAGTTATGGTGAGTAAATTAACTTTTATATCTGATGTTGTCATTTTCATTCATTCCTCAACAAATGGGACAGAGTCCCCAGCTATGGTAAATTTGGGTGGCCATCATGGAAGGATGTTCCGGAGAACCACAGAACCAAATGCAGCTGTTTTTCTGGAAATGATGTCCAATTTGTAATGAACAATAAAAGAAGGAGGACTAGACCATGTGGCAGCTGCACAAATGTCAGCAATGGAGGCTGTAGCCCAAAAGGCAGATGATGTGGCTATTGACCTAGCTGAGTGCACTTTTGGTTATCTTGGCAAGGTTAGGCCACTCAAGGAATAAATAGAGGCAATACAATTGGTTATCCATTTGGCTAGTGTAGTTTTGGGGACTGGTTTTCCCATCTTATTGCTAGAAAAGGAAACAATTGATCAGTTTTCCTAAATTCCTTAGCTTTGTTAAGGTGAAAGTGAACTTGCCTATGTACATATAACAGATGAATGGTATATTCTCCTTTATTGCCAAATTTGGGAAAAAAACTGGTAAATAGATCACTTGACTGATATTTGTTTCAGAGGCAACTTTTGGTAGAAAGGAAAGATTAGTGAGTAAAGTAACTATCTTTGTGAAAAATCAAATATGGTGGTTTCAAAGAGAGAGCTTGGAGTTTAGAAACTTGTTTTGCTGAAGTTATGGCCACCAGAAAGACAATTTTTCAAGAGAGAAACGTAAGGTTTACTTTGGCTGAAGGTTCAAAAGGTAAATTCACCAAAGTCTGTAATACCGGGTCCCCAAGGTGGAGTAGGGTCCCTGATTGGGGATCCATAAAAAGGTACCTTTAAGAAAGGCCTTACATAACTTAGATGAAACCAAGGGAGAAGCATTATCTATCATGTGGTAGTTAGAGATGGCTGCTAACTAAACTCTGATAGTGGAGAAACTTGCCCTACTTTGAAGGAGGCAAGGAAATCTAAAACAGCCAGGAGTGGAGCAGAGAAATGATACAGCTCTCTCTGATGAGCCCAAAAAGAAAACCTCTTCCATTTACTCTTATAAATCTTCCTAGATTAAAGTTTGTGAAATGAAAAAAGAATATGGCAAACTGTTAAGAAAGCCTGGAATGTCTAGCCATACACTGGAATTGGATAAACCATGCATCGACTTGAGGCCTACAATGTCCAGATGAAACATCCCTGATGGGTGTGACAGGAGGTCTGGATTGGGATCCAGTGTCCATGGAAAATATACTAGGTGAGACCACATGAAGGGGAATGACACTTGCAGATGCCAGAAGGGGGAAATGAGGATTATTTTGCTCCTTCACTGGAGCACTTTCTGAAGAAACTTGGGGATCACAGGCAGGGGAGGGTAAGCATAAAGAAGACCAGAGAGCAAAACATAGACTAGATTATCTCTCAGTGAAGGTCTCTGAGGGGGAATTAGGGCAAAGAATTTGCTGCATTTGTTGTTGAGGGGAGAGGCAAATAGATCACAGCATGGTTGACCCCATTTGTGGAAGATCATATTTGCCACTGACTGAATGAAAGACCACTCAGGAGGCATCAGGATGGTCCTGATGAGATTGTCCACAAAGATGTTGGTATGTGCATTGCTACAAGAAAGAGGCTGGAGGAGATCGCCTACTGCCAAACTCTCATTGCTTCTCAGCAAAGGAGGTAAGGCTTGGTTCGCCCTCGCTTGCTCATGTACCAGACTACTGACATGTTGCCCGTTTGAATAGCAATAGTTCCTAGTGGAACAGAGCTCTGAATGGCCTGCAATGCTAGAAGCACCACTCTCATCTCCAGGACATTTACAAGCAAATTGGTGTCTTCTGGGGACCATGTGTCTTGAATGGTCCATCCCAAGTAATGCTCCCCAACCCCAACTGGGAAGCATCTGTGGTTAACATAGCATTTGGAGAGGAAGAATAAATGGATGCCCTTGACAAATCTCTTAAGGAGCGTATCCACCACAGCAGGGATTTCTTGCAAACCTGAGACAATTTTATCGGCTGTAAAAAGGGATGTTGATGAAGACCATTGCACTGCTATAGTCCACTGAAGAATTCTCATAAGAAGATGAGCAGTGGGTATTAAAGTTATTGCAGCAGCTATTGATCCTAAGGCTTTGAGTACCAATTTTGCTGAGGGAGAAGGTTGTTAAAGAATTTGTCTGGCATACAATTTCAAAGTATGAACTTCATTTTGAGGCAGGAGAGAGAGACAATTGAATGTGTCTATATCAGCCCCTATAAATTCCAAGACTTGAAATGGCTGAAGTTGCGACTTGGCCAGATTGATAGGAATTCCCAGAAAGTGAGATAGGTGCAGCAAGTAATCCCTGGCTCCTTCCAGAAGATGCCTGGTCGGAGCGGTAAGCAGCCAGTCATCTAAGTAAGGAAACAATCTGAATCTGAGCAGTCTTAGATGAGCTGCAACCACTGTCAAACATTTGATGAAAACCCTGGGGACTGACATGAGATTGAAGGGCAGGGCTCTGAACTGGTAATGACTGAGTCCCAGTCTGAAACATAGTTATATTTGATAGTACTTGTTCATTTTGATGTGATAGCACATATCTAGATCGATAGAACACATACAGTCGCCCTTCTGCAGAAGAGGCAGAATGGACTGAACCAAGACAATCCAGAATTTGGAATTCTTTACAAACTGATTCAGATAACTGAGATCCAAAAAGGGTATCAGGTCCCCTGTTTTCTTTGGCACTAAAAAGAACCTGGAGTAAATTCTGGATCCTCTTTGGTTAGGAGGACCTCTTGGATGATTCTTTTGTCTAGCAGCTTTTGAATCTCTAGAGCTAATTTCATCTGACTGGGTGGAAGATCGGGGAGACATTTTCTCTTCTTTTGGTGAACTTGTAAAAAGGGAATGAAATATCCTCTAGATATAATCCTTTGCACCCAAGAATCTTTTGTGATGGCTATCCAGGCTTTTAGGTACAAGGGCAAGCGCCCTCCAACTGCCTCCAGAGAGGGACAGTCAGGCAACCTTTTACAAGCAGTAAAAGGGTCTGTCCAAGAAGGAATCTCAAGACCCTTGATTCTGCGGACCCCCTCTGCCGCTTGGGCAGTGTCTTCTGTTTTAGCTATTTCCCCCTCTGCCTCTGGGGGAAAAGTGCCTTCTTGATTCTTGGAAAGGTCCTTGAGATTTCCAGAACCACATCTTTTTACTACAGAGGTGATTCCTAGAAAAGGGTCTTTGCAGGGGTAGAAAAGCAGATTCCCATGGCAGGCAAGGTTTTTCTCACTACAGGCAAGTGTCTCTTTAATGGTTGGCCCAAACAAAGAAGATCCATTAAAAGGAGCATTGATGAATGATGCCTTGAAGGGCTCTGCAAAATCATACTACTGCATGCAGGCACATCTCCTAATGGCTATGCCTAAACCGGCTGCTCTTAAGGGACCTTCAGCTGTGTGAGAGATTAACCTCATGGACGTATTTGTAATGGATTGCAGGGTGGCCAGACGGGAGGAAAAAAGACTTTTGTTCCTCTACAGACATGGACCAAGGGGTCAAGTTAGAGAATTCCTTAACCAAGTCCATCTGTAACCTAGTGAAATGTGCCAGGTAATTCAGTGACTGCAAGGCAAAGTTTGCTTAAGCATGCACTCTCATCCCAAACCTGTCCAATGCCTGTTGCACAACCTTTAAGGAACATCCTCAGTGGGGTGTTCTGGACAGGTGCCGGTGGAAGTGGGAAATTCCCTGATGGGAACTGCTTGGAAGCTCATATGGCCTGGCTGCCCCTGAGGAGTAGGATGAGTAGACTCAGACACAGGATCTGAAGAGGGAACAGGGACTGGATCTGAAGGTGCAAGAGTCAAAACTACTCACGGGTGAGAGAAAACCCTCTCCACCACCTGGAAGATGGAAGGGCCAGGAGAAGCAGAGGACAATCTTACTGGAGCTGAGACTATCAAAACAGATGATCCAAGGTCTTCCCCAACTTTCCATTCAAACGGAGGAGCTGGAGCTGAGCTGTACAATGCCAAAGCCCGGGGGGAAGCGATGACTCCAAAAACTTCAGAGTCGAAGTCAACCCCTCAGATCTAAAGCTGATTCTTTGGCTCTGATTACCTTTATGCACCAAGGGGGTAGGAGCTGATCGGAACAGGGAAATTGCCAGAGTGGAAAACAGAAGAATCTTCGGATCAGATGGCTTGACTCTTGGAGATCTCGGTTCCAAGAGCTCCAGAATGGCAGGTCAAATCTGAGAAGGAGCAATAATAGGCTAGAAAGAAGGTTTAAGGCTCATGCATCTGATGGGAGATAGAGCAGGCAAGACCCCCATCTGTGTTTTGAGGAATTTTCTCATTATCCTATCCATCTCTGCTTCAGAAAGACTTTGGGAGGACCTAACAAAGTAAAAAGTGGAAGGTGATCTGGAAGACTTTTTAGGGGTCTCCTGAAGGAAAGCAGATCTCAACTTCAAGGATACCGGCTCCATGGAAAACCGTGGACTATGGAGCTGTGGAGATTTGGCAACAACAGACTTTGGATTTGAACTCTTTGAAACTTTTTAGGTAGCTCAGAAGGAAGCACAGTGACTTAGGAGACCGTGCAGGGGAGAGTTTGTGGTGCTCCCTTGACTCCTTTGATTTATGAGAGGGGGCCTGAGCCCTTGATATTGAAGTACCAGATGAAGGAGCAGAAGCTGCAAGGAGGCATTTTAGAACAATCTTGTTCTTCCCATCACTAATGGGCCTGGTATTAAACATTGTACAAATGGAGCATGAGGTGTCCAAGTGTGCCTGGCCTAGACCCTCCCTGTGGGTATCAGAGTCGAGGATCTTATGCCCACAGGAAATGCACTTTTTAAATCCAGTATGCTTTTCAGACATACTGTATGACAACACAAGGTAGAAAAGCTATAACTATGAGTGCAAAAGCTTTTAAATATTTATACCAGCAATGGTATAACTAGAAAATACCTCAAAGCAAGGTATAAGGAAGAAAGGTTACCAACAATGGTAATGAAGACTACCAAGAAAACATTTCAAGTTGGTAGCTAGAAACATTTAGAAAAGAGGTAAGGGATATACCATTAACAGCCAGGAAATAAGATGCAAAGACAAATTACAATTTTTAAACTCACTAAACCCACAATGAGCTCGAGAGATCACAATCCCGATTGAACTGTAGAGTGGCAAATGAGATCTGGGAACACAGTGGTCAGGGGCATTATGGGTAAGGGAAGAGATTGAGAGCCAGATCCTAGAATCTAGAGAAAGTGGCTAAGTCAGATCTGAGAATTGAATCTGAACCTATTCATTGAGGAATGAATGAAAATGACTTCAGATATGAAAGGTACAAGGGCAAGCAGCTCAGTAAAAATAAAGTATGAACTTATTAGAAGTGAATAAAGATAGCAGCTTTCCTGGTACCTAAATACTTTTTTGCATTTACTAGAACAGTATACAATTTAGTTGTATTTCAAGATAGCCAGTGCACATTTTTGTTAATGTTTTCTGAAAGCATACAAGCTGTTTTGCTCTTTTGGGAGGAGAATAGAAATAAGACGAAAAGAGACAGCAATTAGTGTAAGCAAGCGTACAGGCTATAACATGTACCTCAACATGGATACCCTTGATTTTAGGTTAGGTAATGCCTGTGGGTGCAGCTACTGATTTGGGACAATTGTTACTATTGGGAAGAGGGGGGTAAAACTTCAACTAATGATATGAATAATTTTCTCTGTTTTAAGTTAATAGATTATGGGGGTATTCTGGGTGTGTGTTTTTTTTACTGTTTTCATTAAAATCTTGAAAATTGTTTCACAGGTTCACATGGAGATGACAAGAAACAACTGTATAAACTATCAACCCACCAAACATTACTGGTTGCATGTAACACAAATTGGAAACAGATATTTAAAAAAAACTCTCATAATAGGTGAACGAACAAACACTGACTCTGACTACTATAGCGGATCTCATAAAAAAATAATAAGTGACAAGCACTTTCAGGTCAAAAGCCCTTCCTCAGGTCGATAAACAATTAAAAACACTAAAAACAATGCATCATGTTTAAAACCTCACAATACATGACGTTATACAAAGTAACGAATTATACCACTCAATGCTTTAACCTCCACCTCTACAAGGTGGCTTTTAAAGGAAAGCATTGGTTCAGCCAGACAATAATGGCAGATTTATAGTAGTAAGGTGCTATTGGCAAGAAAGGAGGATTACACCGGCATGTATTTATATTTCAGCTAAAATTGCTATTATGGAACTTAAGAAATTTTTGGAAGAAATAATCAGCTTTCATCAGGGAATTGTACTTATAGGTGGAGAATGGAACTTGATTTGCAACAGTGAGGACATATCTGGGGGACCAAGCAGGGAAAATATAACAAAGGAGGGTAGATTTCTGAAGAAATGTATGAAAATATTTGGTATGTAAGACATGAATTCTGCAGCAGAAACTCGGAGAGAATCTACATATTTTCCCCAAGGTACAATAACAAGACTAGACAGAAATTATATTTCACAGGAACGTGCATTTAATTGAAAATTTCAACACACATCCAACAACTATTTCAGATCACGTCTGTAAGAAACAAGATAAAATGCAGGGTGACAAAGTAAAACAGACACTGGTGCTTCTCCAGCTACCTGTTAAAAAGAGAGGAGTTTAAGGAAAGGGTAGTGGAATTATTTGAGAGCTACTGGGGAAGATGACATTTTCTTCAGAAGTTATTGACTGCAAGTGGGATAAAATGAAAGTGGAGTTTAAAAATAGGGTAGAAATAAAAGAAAAACAGATATGGCTAAGAAGTAACACAAGTTATTTCAAGGGGCTGATAAAGGTTGAAGTATTGCAGAATAAGGAGAATGTCACAGAGCAGGAGCAGCAAATGGAGAGTGCTAAAGAGAAAATAAGGGAGTATCTGGATAATATGCACGAGTTTAGAAAGACTGCCGTTAAGCAACCGTTTTTTTGATAATATCTTCAGACCTCAAAAACTTTTATCACAACTACTACGGCAAGAAGGAACAGAAAGGGTTGTTGTCAAACTTATGGAGCCTATAACATGAAAATGACCAGAAATCCTATAAAAGGTATTAAGAGACATTTTGGAAATGTTATGAAAAATTGTATAAAGCAGATTAGTAGGGAAATCAGGAAAGAGTACAATGAAAATATTTATGGAAGACTTACACAAGTATGCCAAGGTTAGAGGGAGATAAGGCTCAAAAATTAACAGTTAAGATAGGAGGAAAGGATATACAAACATGAAGTGTAATGATTCTGAAGGAAAGTCTCTAAGAATAGATGGTATTCCTGTGGAAGTTTGGAAGCCAGAAGGGAAGAACATGATAAACATCTGGAAGGCGATGGTTAATATTTTAGGAGGAGGAGAAGCACCAACATCCTGGAAGAAAGCTGTGGTGGCTGTAATACCTAAAGATGATAAATACCTATCACACTCTCCTTTATATAGGCCCATTTCAACTTCAAACCATAGTTAAAAACGCCAGTTTTTTGTCAATAAAGTGTTTGTATCTACAAGATTATATCGCTGTGGTCCTTTCAAAAGTGCATTTTGGACAGCTGTTTCCATTTGTAATGAGGTGAAGACTGAACTTCAAACACATAATAGCTTGTGTTGTTTAACTGTGGAACAATTTTCTGTTTGGTGAGGTGAAAACCGACCTGTTAACTCAAAAAATTTATTGGGATTTAAACAGCTGGTGTGTTTCGCGGACTATTTTACAGTAAACTGTTTGCAGAAGGCATGAAACTCTAACCGCTGCTATCTTAACAGACAGTTATTGTCCAACACAAACTTGCTTTTGGCTATCAGTTTGGATGGTTACCATCAATTATCTGAGGCGTTTATTCCAATTCGCTTTCCACTAACTGTAAGTAAAAAACTGAAACAGGAATAGTGAATGTTGCTCTGCCAAGGTGTTTTGCCATTTTTTAACTAACAAACCTTACTGTTATTATCGAGACACTAAATATAGCAGCTATTTTTTACCTGATAGTTAAAAACTGTTTATGTCCATAATAGGCAAAAGAATGGCAAAGGTGTTGCCAGAAATGACAGATATAGATCAGTGTGATTTTTGTGGAGGGGAGGAAATTGCTGAACATTAACAGAACAATGATAATCCAGAGGGAAGCAGGTTTTAAGAAAATACTGCAGTTGTTAGTGGGTCTTGATGCAGAGAAAGCATTCGACAAAGGATTTTATGAGTAGGGCAATGGAAGGGTTTGCATTCCTGACACAATAGTAATGATAATTAGGATATGTGAAGGATCAGAGCTAAGAATTAAACCAGGAGAGCTCCTCTTTAATAAGTTGTGTCTGCACAGAGGAACCAGTCAGAGGAGTCCTCTTTCCCATTAGTTATTTGCTTTATATACAGAGCCATTGACAAAGAAAATAAGGAACTGAGAAATTCAAAGATATAATTGGCATGCTAATGAAGAAAAGTTTACCTATTTTGTAGACAATATCATTTGGTACCTGATAAAACCAGAAAAGGGCATCTGTGCTGTGGCACAGTTTGAGACAGTTTCAAGACTTTTCAGGATATAAAATTAATAAAGATAAAACACATGAATTGGCTCAGCAATGCCCATATTTATGGGGGCACGATAAAATGAAAGTATTTAGGAGTATGGATTAAAAAGGCTTGTGGTATAGCAGCTAAGGATATGTCAGAACAGACTAAACAAAAGATAATACAAAAACTGAGAAACTGGAAGCTCTTGCTTACGGATAGGGAGTGCAAGACACAGGCAGTGAAAACTTTCAGTCCGTTTAGTTTTATATACAGGTCAGACATATTTTTATCAACCAGAGAAGTTGTGGATAGTAGTCTAAGGATTCTACTTGGGAGGGGAAAGAGGGCAAGGGTCATTCGGGATAAGCTAATCTTTCCAATAGAAAGAGGTGTTTTGTGATTACTTGATTTAAAGGGATATTTTAGATCTACACAGTTAAGGCTCATATACACAGCACAAACAGAACAGTGCAATTCAAAGTGGAAAGGATGATGATGAAAAGCGAAATTCAAGAAATAAGGAGTGTGTGGGATTTAGATGCAAATCCCCAAGGAGAATAAGAGAGGATGCAAAAACTGAGAAAGACATTCCAGAGGCATGCAGCTGGAGCGTTTCTCCCCAGGCCTCCGCTGAAAATGGTCTCTGCCCCATCAGACTTTCCCAGTAAACAAATGTTACATGAATAAACAAACATTCATACAGATTACTATATTCATGAAGTAGCAGACAGTATTCTAAAGACTAAGACAACACAAGAATAGAGAAAGGAGATTTTGCTGATAGGGGATGACTGCAATTAGGGGTACAGAGACTAGGCAACAGGCTACAGACTGCCTGGGATTGATACCAGAGTACAGGCAAAGAGAAAGGGACAGGGCAATCCCAAGTGAAAGACCTGCTTGGTTAGCTTTTTTAGTTGAATTTAGAACAGAACCTGTTGTTAAAAAAGGATAATTAGTAGGGCATATAAAATATTGCATTCCAACTGTAATAATTATAGGAGGTTAGAAATGATTGGTAAGGGGGATTGGACAAGCAATTCATAAGGGAACAATGAGCGGACACGTGTACAGTTGACAAGTATGCAACGAAGTCTAGTAGAGTTAGGCTTTTTGGTTGGGTGTCTTTGCATAGGTATTTTTATACCGCAAGCAGAATCCAAAGAATGTTTCCTCAAACAGATGTCAAATATTGAGATGTGATGGGGAAGAAAGGGGTAACTGAGAACATATGCTTTAGGACTGTAATGAGTTGGCAGACTTTAAATATTTCTTACAGAGTACTCTGTCAAAATATTGAATGAGAAAATGGGGTATAACTAAGGAAATGATTCTTCTGAGTTGGGACACAGGCTAAAAACTGCCTAGACATAGTAAAGACTTACTAAGTTTAATTCTGGTAGCTGACAAAATAATTACTAGAAAATGGAAATCAAAGTCTAAACTAGCTGTATTTGACATATTAAATACTGAAACAGTGATAAAGAACTGGAGTGGAATCCTTGGAAAAAGGTAGGAGCAAATTACATAGAAATAAATGAGTAATACATGCAGAATGATGCTCTAGAGGAGGAGTGAGGTTCAAGGGAAGGCAGGAAGTGATAGATGTACAAAAGAACATGTGTGATGTAGTGTGTATAACTGGGAACATGTTAATATGGTTTGCTTTCTTTTATATAAATGTATGATCGCCTATGTCTTAAGTGAGATTCAATGTTGTTGCATCTTTCGGCTTTTCCCGGTTAGGGGATGCCACAGCGGAACTCTGGTCCACTAACGATTGGCAGTATATTTTTACATGCCAAGTTGCCAGCCCTGATGCACAACCTTCAACGAAGGTACACCCATTCATGCATGTCTCCACACAGAAGACGCTCTAGTTGAGAATTGAACAGGACAACGTCTTACTGTGAGGCAACAATGCTACCGCAGCACCACCGCAGTCCTAAGTGATATTCAGTGAGATTCAATAAAGGTGCTAAAATCAGATGCTGACTGGTTGTCTTATCCAAGAAAATCCATTAACTGGTTGCTTTATGAGAAAAGAACACCACCTCAAAGGTTACATACTGTGATCCATACTAATTAGCATGAATTGCTGCTGATCGTTTCTATGTTTGCACTCTTTGCCTGCCTCCACTATTGCAATTTGTCGATGCCAGACATGATTCTCTGCATTCCTTAGCACAGCAGCATGCAGCAGTTTATAAGAATATGTTTAATGCAGCCCACAAAAAACCCAAAACTATTTTATATCATAAAATCTTGGGACACCAATTCTGTTCTCATCCTGGGAAGGCGGAGCACAACCATGTTGACACCACCAACTGGATTTCAATATATACCACCAACTCAGGAGAACAGACTGTTCATTTCTTCAAACTAAAAAGAAGTCAGGAGTCCAAAGCTCTAAATGATTATCGAAGAAAATTCTCTCAACTGAACAGAAAGACTGCGTTTGGGACTCCATGAAGATCCATCTATTTATACATACCAAGAATGTCCCAAACAAGATAATCTGAAAAGGATAAAGAGAACTGGTTCAACCAGCTTCAGTGATGTAGACCCATAAAGGGATAAAATACTGACTACGTGCCAGGTGACCCGAATTTAATTAGTGGCTGTGGTACCTGCTGGAGATGGTGAAAGAGAAGGAGATGAATAATGAGGCACAACTTGCTCACAGGGAGGAGTACAGCATGTGGTCAGGGCACTATCGCCCCACCTGAGCTCCTAGTAGAGACAAAGGGTTGTACAGAGGTGCTCGTCTAGAGGGGAGTCAGAGACTTCTGATCACATCACAGTAGTTCACTGATGACGACCCTTCAGCATCAATGATCATGAAAGGGGCAAGATACTATTTAAATGCCCAGAACGTTTTCATGGAAGTTAATGCTGCCCCTAGTACACTTAAGCCCCACCTCCAGGAAATATGTATTAAGGCTCTCACATAAGGTGAGCAAAAAGACCTACACAGTAGCAGAGAGGCAGCATTTGATAGTTAATGCAAGGAAAGGAAACAAAAGCTAATTATGGGGTGCAGAGAGATGGAGGTGTGAATATAGTCCCAGGTCCCCAAGTTTCAGTGGCAATCTTTGGTGCAAGAGAAGCCAGGATGGCAATGTAGGTGTCACTGACTAGTGCCAGCTCATCCATCACACAGTGGAAGGAATAACCCCTCTAGTGCAAACAAGGATACACATACCTGGAGGACAGAGGATGTGCTAGGTGCAACTGTACACTAACAGTAAACTATTTGCAAAAGTGCGAACACCATGCATCAAGACCTGCTCTGGATATATTACAATCCTTAGACCAGTGTCATACTGAACTGTGGTTTGGTTAGGCATAAAAGAAAAAAAAAAAGCAACAAAACCATATATTATGTATCCACACAAGGTGAGGTTACTGATAAGGTCTTCCTTCTTGGAAAGGGGAGGCCCCACCAGGGGTGATGTGAGATGCTAATGCACTAGTAAGGTGTTGGAAGAGCTAGATGGGCAGGCTTTTGAAGGGCAACAGCAAGAGGAGGTGGCGAAAACTTTACTGACAAACTATGATCCCCAGAAGAGGCCAAGAAACGTAGTTCAGAGATTAGCCAACACAGTGGACATGGAAGTTGGAATGATGAACAGCCGAGGTTGTATGCATGTACCATAATGATGTCTTTGCATTTCTAGTGTAAGGGGATGGTGGGGTTGTAGTACTGCCTTTTGTCATTTTCAGGGGCCAGGAGGAGTGCAGCAGTGTGTGGCTGCATGTAAATAGTATCAGTTAGAAATGAACATAAAAAATGCATGGAAAGGGAAGGGAGTTTGGATTAAGGGTTCTTTCAGTGTAGCGAAAGAGATTATATGTTAGCTCGCCAGTTTTGTCCTGGCCTCGAAGACAGAATGCTTAGGGATTGAGGCTTAAGCATGCTCAGAGTGTTAGAATTTTAAGTAATGAATAAAGGGAAGAGAGTATAATATTTTATATACACATATGCATATAAAATAAACCAAAAATGATGGAGGGGTGGGGTTTGCTTTAGATTAAGGCTTTTGTCAACAGAGAGAGAGAAGATCAATAACTTAGTATTTTGTTTTTTGCCAGGAGTGTAGAAGGCCTTGGGTATGAGCCATATGTCTACTCATTTGGGGAATTGGGTATTGTTAATATAAAAACACATTGCTAGACACACACACACAAACAAACACACACACAAACAAACACACAAACAAACACACACACACAAACAAACACACATTCTATCTTGTCATATCTAAAATCACAGTCTAAATTCAATACATCTAAAATTCAAAACACTGGAAAAACAGCAAATAAAAAAGAAAAAAATAAATAAAACAGTGTTTTGCAGGAGACAAGCCCCCTGCACATCCCTCCCAATTATATATTCCAAGTCCAATATCACACAACAGGGGGGAAAATAGCAAACTCCCATAACCGATCGTGTGCAGACCTATAACCTACTGCGTGCAGTCTTGCAAAGAACACCCACGTATCAGCATACCTATAGCTGTGCTAGTCTAACCTAAACATTCACCTACTCTATCATATAACTAAATGTATATGGTCAGAAATACATTACTGTATGAAATAAGCATCAGCGTAGTGCTTAAAATACCAAATGACATCAAATGCATTTAAACCAAATGAATTTAGACCAAATGCATGGAACCCTTCATAGGTCTACATTATTACAGCTGAAAATATTTATATAAAACTGCCCATGCAGACCTTAAAGGGAGAGATTGGTGGGATAATTTGTTTTGACAGATGGAGTCAGGGCAACAGCAGACACTCCCTCTGGGTAATATCTAGCCAAAATGAAATCAGTGCCCTGATGTGCAAACAGGGCAAAGCAAGGGAGTTCAGGAGACTGAGGAATGCAACAAGGGAAATGGAAAGGCATGAAAGCATAAAACACGAGGAAAAAAGGATGGGAAGAGGGCAGACAAGGAGGAAGGTAAACTTGATTTAAATGATGCTCAGGTTTTTACAATGGTTACAGAATCGTGGCTTTTTTAGAGATGAGGCTTTGGCTTTAGGCGAGCCTCAGATGAATAGTTGTAAGTTCACAAGACAGGATAACTCACTGAGGCATGAAGTACCAAGAAGTTGTGGGATGCCAGATGGTCCCAGGGAGCAGAAGTGTTAAAACTATCAGCTTCAGGTGGTGAGCTGAGGATAGGTAAGAAGGTGCCTTTGTCACGTGTGGTAATTTTGGGCCAGATTGTGTCATTATTAGCGCATCTTAAAGACAGCGTTTAGAGGCAGAAGACTGTCACACTGGTCGAGGATATGCAGTCAAAAAATGGGAGTGAGTTTGGGGGAGTGGCACAAGAACAGTCGTATTATGATGTGGTCACACTGGATCAATCTCTAGGTTGTCATTTGAGTGAAAAAGTTAAGCAGTAAATTGCTTGGGGGGGTGCAGATATATTTTCCTTGCGGAATAGGAAGAGGAGGATATAGAAAAGGATAAAGACAGGAGTGTAGGGTACCATGGACAGAAAAGGAGGAAGGTTTTCGTAAGGTAGATTTGGGAAAACTGGGTTTTAAGTTATTCCATATATGCAGGCATCTTGGGTGAAGAGTTCCAAATAAGGCAAAAAGCATATGGACACATTTTAATGGGGTTACCACTATGCGCTTTGTGCAGGGAGGCCAAAAGTGGTTGTTCTATGATGAGGATTGTAGGACAATGAGGCAGGCATACCCAAAAAGACTGCGGTCTTGGATGGACCCTGGCTTACAATGCTAGCTAGAGACAAGTGGACATTTGGAAATGACAGCACCGGGTTTGCCAGTGACTTAGGTGAAGAGTGCATCCAGTAGAAACCCAGGGGCTGGACAATTCAGCTTTTCAGAAGTGAAGGGTAGCAGGCAGGTGCTTTCAGTACAACTTCAGGCAATGCTGGAACCTCTGTCAATGCAAACTGCACGACCAGTGCATGGCACATGGGAAACCAAATCACCCAGTGAAGTCATACTTTTGTTGACCAGGCCCACAAAACAAGGGGTCCTCCCCACCACAAGCATTCAAGTGCAACAAAGGGCTCCTCCAGATGCTCCAGGGATGTTTTTAAATGAATGGTTGAAGGATTATCCTAACACTGAGACAGCCATATTAGAAGAGGCGTTTATTAGGGGTGTGTGGGATACTAGTAATGGTTAAAAAAAATGGGAGGATCACTAAGAATTTGAAATCAACTAGAGAACTGAAGTTGGTGCAGAAAAATACACAAAGAAATGAAAGCAGGACTTCCAATATAGCTCAGTGCGAACAGAAACACTAAAAACTCAGACCTCCGCTGGAGCATAACAATTAATACTTATAGAAAGACCTTCTGGTGTGGCGATTTCTCCCGAGGCTTTGCCAGAGGTAGGAGGAGGTCTTCTGATGAAGAAAAAGTCATTTAAAAGTTGTACATTTTAAAAAGTTAGTAGACAAAGAAAGACGGATGACAGCAGAAAAGAAGAGATACAGGAATGGAAAAAGTCACCCTCAAAACTATATGGGCTGAAATTAAGAATGTCAAAATGACTGTTAGAAAGTGTGAGTTGCACAAGAAAAGAGGATGGAAGAAGTGACAGACAGCCTGAATGAGCATGCTACAGCCATTCAGGACATTACAGCGGGGAACAAAGAGTTTAAAGCTTGAGTCGAGGCAGCACAGGAAGCGAGGGTTGAATGCTATGGATCTCGACGACCATGTTAGAAGAAAAAATTTAAAAATAAATGGGATCCCTGAACAGTCAGAGGGATCGGACTGCATACAATTTGTGAAACAGTTATTGGGGTGGTGGACTGATATCCCCCGAAGAAATAAAACTAGAAAGAGCTCATAGGACTGCATGGTGACCAGAAGGAGTCGGTGCAATAAGCCCAGGGCAATATTTGTTAGACTGCAAACCTTTGAACAAAAGGAAAGACTGTTGAAGTTCTGACAGCCAGGAAAGAAGTTTACTACGGGGGATTTGATAGTGTATATTGATCATGATTATTCCTATGAGAGACCAGGACTAAACAGAATGCTATGTGGCCTGTTATCAGAGTGTGTCGAGAGAAGGGGCTGAGATGGAAGATGATATACCCAGCTACACTAAGACTCCATGCTCAAGGTATAACAAGATTGTTTAAGGTCCTAAAGAGGCAATGGAATTTATTAAGAATCCAGTAAACCCACGAATTAGTGAGGAAGCAAAGTCAGCAACAGAGAGAGATCTGACTGAAGAGGCGGAGAAGCAAAAGTATCTATTTTATATTGAAGGCAGACACTATTTTCCAGTATTCTGGAGGTAAAAGAGATTAAGAGAATGGGTAGAAAAGATGAAAAAAGAAAGAGAGAAACAGCAATTGAGAAAAGTAAAGGAGATGGCAGGGTGGACTGTTAAGCATGAAGGGTAAAGAAGAAATGGATGTTAGTGTTTAGACTGTAAACATTTTACTTGACTGGTATTGAAAATTCTGGGAATTTGTAAGTTAGCAAATCAGAAGAAGAGATGGATATTATGAAGGGAGAAGATGGATATGACTTGAAGAGACTGTTAAAATGAGGGAAGTGTAAGCAGTTTTAATGATGGTTCCGATAACCAGAACTGGACAGCTCGATTGAAACAAGGGGTTAGCTAGAGGATTATATATAGTCACTGTGGAAGTGCTGATGCATATGAACTGTGTGGACTTTCATTATGTCTTTACTTAATATATTTTTGTAATTTTTGTATTTTTCTTTTTTTGCGGTTGTTGAGTTCATGGGGATTCACCTTGGTCTTGGGACGGTGACTGCTGTGTGGGCTGTACTGAAATATTGGCAAGTAGACATGGGTGTGGTCATAACATGCGATAGCCAATGAACACCAACTTGGGTGTAGATTGAAGTAAGATAATCTAAAAACAGAGAGTGTTACTAAGATGAACATTTCAAATATATGGTTAGACAAGTGTGTAAGATGCAGTCACAGAGTGTAAAATAAATAACGATGGATGCATCTGTCAATGTGAAATGGGGAAGTGTGTGTCACACTGAATGCCTGCAATCTCACAATCACTATACGTCAGATCAGTATTCTCCAGAACTATAAAATGGCAACAAATAGTAACAGTAATAGTAGTTAATGGTGCACTGTTCTCAATATGCATCAATGCTTACTGCAAGCAGAGGCCTCAGAAGAAAACAGCTGGGAAGATTCCCACTATATGCTGGGCGACAGTTACAACAGCTGCTACCAGAAGTACTGAGCATGAAGGGTAACTTCACTGGGCTATGTCATCCATAAGTGGCCTATGCACCATTTGCTGCTATTGCTGTCAGGTAGCTTCTTTTTTTTTTTGGACATTGTTGCATTATTCCAAACTTGGCTTGAGAGAGATAAATGGATATCTCAACAGATCCTTTCCAGTAAGGGCATCTCTACTGTAATGCAGCCACCTAGGTACTCATATATGGTACTTCAACTTCAAACAATAATTCCAGGTCATACTTTTTTTAGTTGTCAGCAGAGTGACTGTTATGCATCCCTCAGGTAGACTGATCTCCAGAGTGTGTGTGACTTTGGAAACCAACTACTGCTGAAAGAAAAGATCCTTCAGTGACAGCATACTAACTTGATGGACTTCCATCTACTTTGTCACTGATCCACTGAATTTATGGTACCAGAAGAAATCATAGCACTATCCTTCAAAGGTCCTGCTGTATACGGCGACTACAGGTGAGTTTGCTGTGCTGAAAGTCAGCGACTGGTGAAGCTAATGAATTTGCTAGAAGGTGTTGACTATGTGCATGATGGGGTGCAGTGAAAGCCACTACTTCAAATAAATGCAGACAGAACAAACAAAAGGAAAGCTCCAGCAGGTAAAGATGTGCCTCATCAGAAGAGCTCCAACATAACTCTTGAAAGACCAACTCAAATCATCACTGGAACAACTTTTAACAAGCCTTTGCAACAATGCTTCCTCAGATTAAAATAAAAGACAATAGGCTCCATCTGGTTTATAGAACCTACAAAACCACATGACCTCAAACAGTTATTAATTGGTGACCATAATTTCATCTGCCTGAAGTTGAAAACGGGTTGAATACTATCAAGCCCATCCAAACATGGGTTTGAATCTGCTCTTAGTTTATTATTCTGCATATACTCTACATTCTTTGAACAACTATGTCCCTACCCCTTTTATTCTCATACAATCTCTACGTAACTAAAAACTCAAAACAATAAGCTTAAAAGATGTATTTTTATTTGGTTGAATAAGGCATTTTTTCAACACTTCTTACTTCAGACAAATGATCTCATTACTCACTCCCGTGGCTTTCTATTAGACTTGCCATTATATAATGCTGAACACGGTCTGCATTTGGTTAAATGTACTATATGCCTTCTATGTCACAGATGGCATAAGTATCAAAATGAAACTTCTTTTGTATAAAAGAATGTATGAATAAATTATACCTTAAAATAAACTTACAAAAATGAATCTATGACCTTGATCATCCTCTTTTTTTGTGTAACTATAGTATGAACATATCTGTGTTGTTCTTTGCAGCACAATAATTGCTTTAAGTTATGTGCATGTTTATATCCAAGAAGAGGTTTTCCATGCTAGAATTTACAAATTCTGTTCCTTTATGGATGAGCTGATGCTTCTTGACTATTTGATGAAGTGATTTTTATCTGTATTACAAGTAAATAGTACGCACGAGGACTAATTTACACTTGTTGGTCTTACATCACCAGTCCTTTGTACCAGATGTGCTAGAAGCCCTTCATTTCTTAATACAATAACCACATCTCTGTCCTCTTATTAATTTATTAAAAATCTCTCATCAGACCCATCACCTGCTTCTCCATATTTGCTTTATATGCGTTTAACCCAAGCCACCCTAACATCTGCCCCTTAACTATATTACTAAACATATGTCAGGGTGCATACTTATTCTGTGTAGGTATGTATTTCTCTGTACCTCCTTGGAATAAATGATAGTATATAATTTTTATGTTGACATTTAATACTAATGTTCAAAAGGTTAATAACTGTTAGGATTGCTTTCTTAAATTTTAGTAAGCAAACAGTTCTTTCTCAATACACTAAAAAAATATCTAAATCCTGTTCCATATCATCCCACAGTAAAAAAAAAAAAACTGTCCACAAAGGAAGTTGAGGCAAATGAAATTAAGGTGACCAATGAGTAACTGTGTTTGAGGTCATGTGGTTTTAAAGGTTATATAAACCAGATGGAGGCTTTTTTTTAACCAGAAGAAACATTGTTGTGAAAGCCTGCTAATAAAAGTTTTTCCTTTGGTAATTTGAGACCATCTTTTTTGGAGTTTTGTTAGAACAAACATATAAGCATCTGAAGCATATTCCATAATTTGATGATAGGACACATTTTCTTATGATTTTTAAGGCTGCTTTAGAAATGTAGTAAAACAATTTAAAATTCACTTCAGCAAGGCATTACTTTAAAATACAATTCTTACCTGTTTTCACTTTGTCATTTCTATTGCAAGGTCTCTTCTTCATTCCTTCCAACTTTCGGAGGTAAACCTTTCTGGTGAAATCAGTGACAGGTCCTGGTTGTTCACCAAGGTCCTGCAAACGTCTGAAGATTTCATTATTAGATAACTGAAGAAGATCAGGGGATATTTCTAGCAATTCTGAAGTAACAGACGTGTTATCCATCTTATCAGGCATTGTCAATTTGCTATTGTAAGATGTCAAATTATAAATGACAGTGCCCTCTGAACTTTTAGAGTCATTGCTGTATGTCACTTCTTCCAAGCATGGCATATGGCGTTCAATCAAGGCATGTCCTTCTTCAACATCTGTATAAAGGTATTCGACAACTTCATTGGGAGTAGTGTTCACAGGTCGTCCACCAGGAGACAGTGTTACATTATGGTCAGAAGAGTCCTGAATAACATTTAATCTCCTTGAATTGACGTCTACAAAAGGTACCTCAGAAGGCCGCCTACCAAAGGACAGTCTACTGAAGCTAAATCTCATTGCATGTCGCCTATTGTTTTTTTTCCGTGGGGCTTCACTGCCAAGTCTTGTGCTACACAACACGTTAGCATCATTTGTTGAAGAATCATTTGCTAGACCATTTGCTCCATTGATATAAAACATATTTGCTGCAACTACTGAGCAAAAACCACGGCATGGCTGGTCTTCCTCATCATCTTCAGTGAGCCATGTACTGTTAGACTGAGCATGAACAATACTGGATGTACCTGGGAATTGGTGGCAGCCACAAAGCACAGCGAAACTGTGCGTCATCCCTTCTGTACCCGAAGAAGAAAAATCATCTGTGAAGCATTCACTGATATCCACAACAGTTGTATCACAGTTCAAGTTGTTGTGACAACTCACTGGAGGTTGCCATCTACCAGAGGATGGTAAGCTTTTCTGGGCAGTGGCTGCACTGTGAAATGGATCTAGAAAATTAAGTATAGTATCACCACCATTAATGAACAGCTTTTTGTCTTCATATGCATGTGGGGCTGATATATTATCATTCTTTCCCCTCGTTTCCACATTGCCTTCACATGTCTGTACCAGGTGTGCAGTATGGTCTCCCCCATCTGCTTCCACTATACCTTCAAATACATCTGGGAGAAGTAAAGTCTGACATGACCCATTTGCTTCAGTTTTGTTTTCAAGTGCATGCGGGAGCAATACAGTCTGAGATGACTTATTTGCTTTAGTTTTGTTTTCGAGTGCATGCGGGAGCAGTACAGTCTGAGATGACTCATTTGCTGCAGCTTTGTTTTCAAATCCACGGGGGAGCGGTACAGTCTGAGGTGACCCATTTGCTTCAGTTTTGTTTTCGAGTGCATGCGGAAGCAGTACAGTCTGAGATGACTTATTTGCTTTAGTTTTGTTTTCGAGTGCATGCGGGAGCAGTACAGTCTGAGATGATTCATTTGCTGCAGTTTTGTTTTCAAATCCACGGGGGAGCGGTACAGTCTGAGATGACACATTTGCTTCAGTTTTGTTTTCGAGTGCATGCGGGAGCAGTACAGTCTGAGATGACCAATCAGCTTCAGTTTTGTGTTTGAGAGCATGTGGGAGCAGCATAGTTTGGTCTTCTGCAGTTGTTTCCCCTTTGATTTCATGTTCATTTGACAGTAGTACTATTTGATTACCATTTTCTGTACGACGAGAACTCTCTGCTTCGATGTCCTCAGCCCAGCCAGCTGGATTTAAAAGTTTCTCTGGACTTCGAACCCTCCTTCTCCTTTCAGGCATTGTGACTGCATCCTCAAACAGTGAAGAATTTGTACTAGTACTTCCAGAAGATGAATTTGTTCTTCTGGCTTTATTTCTAAAGGTGATATAACAGGGTGATAGATGTCCTTCAAACAATGATGGATGTGTTTCACTAGTTAACAGTACTGTTTGGTTTACCTCTGGACTTGAATCTGTTCTGTTCTCACTTACTACATCTATATCATTATTTTTAGCATGCTGAGTAGGTAATGTGTTCTCAGATTCCTTTGTGACGTCTATCTGTTGCAACTTGGTTGACAGCATCAGCTTTCTAAGATCTCTTAAATCTTTATCTACAACTGCCTGTGTGGCAGGTGTTGTACTGCAATCCATTGGCAGTGTTTCTAGGGATTTGCAAGTAATGTTGGTAGCTGAATTATGTTGTTGTTTCTGAGCCAATTTTCTGCCAAGAAAATCTGCATTTAAGGCTAGTGTTGTGGACTTAACTGGGGAGTCAGAGAGTTGCACTTTTTCAATCATTTGTCCAGTTTTTTCCAGGCTACCTGCAAACAGAGAACTGCTACCATCTTCGGAGGCCATTTGGACATTGCAACCAGTCACAGGTCTGATATCTAATTGTTGCTTCTTGGTTTCAAACATCATCTTCCTTACCAGATCCACTAAACTTGTCCCCCAGCTTTCAGCACTTCTTTCGTTAGATGTACATGTCAATGGTAAAGTGTCATCGGATAGATGGAAACCATTTATATAGTCAGGTGTTTTTGATTTAAAATCATTTTCTTGCTTACAATTTACATTCTTAGCTTGGCACAAGTACCACTGTGCAGGATGCATATCCTTAGCTATGCTATTAACAGGGCTGTTGGAACCTTGCTGACAGTTTAGAGAATTTAAATCACCATATTCATTCAGCCAGTAAAATGGTTTGACAAAACCATGGTTCATATCAGATACTCCATCATGTTTACACATGGCTGCAGTAGAAGTTAAGCTAGTTTGTATTTGGTCTGGTTCAAGCTGCTGCTGTTCAGAATTTGAAACAAGCAAGTCAGGGTGGGTTTGATCTTCCTTCTCTATGGTTGTAATATGATATAAACTGTCTGATCCACCATTTTGAAATTTAGAAAAATTGTGATTACCCGAATCCAAGTATCCATTTATGTAATGCAAACTGTTCTCAAGGTCATCTGTAGCACTAATGTACTGTTCACTTGCACAACTCTTATAATGGCTGTTATCAGAAATATCATTCAGAACATTTTCATTAGAAGTGTCTTCCTCACCTACATTCACAGCAGTGTTGGCCTCCAATTCCTCTTCCTCATTAACAATCCGTTCTAAAACAGTCTGATCTAACTTATCATATGAACATGATTTTTCAGTCTCTGACAAGTACAGAAATTTTGGTGATGAGGGGGCTTCAGTCACTCTCTGATTTTCTTCAGTTTCTTCCATGACTCCTGCATTAAACAAATTTAAGTGCTCACAATTATTAATAGGATACTGGACTTCAGGAGGCATAAATGTTTCGTATTGGCTACAGTTACTGATTTGTGCAATGCCATTTACTCCAGGAGGATTATCACCTTTCTGTGCCTGGACTGATTTGGAGCCAAAAACCCGTGATGAATACTTCTGAGGCACAGAAGCCTGATACAGCTGCTCACGAGGCACAGTATGTGCGCTAGATGTAGTACAGTTCCTAGTTTTGTATATATTGCTGCCACTAAGTAATGTTACCATGTCAGCTTGGGTTTCTGAACAAAAATCAGTTTTACTGTCAAGGTCAGAATCCACAATTGCAAACAAGAAATCGCTTGCATTCTGTAATCCATCCAAGTCAGACACTAATATCTGAGTACTTGATATCACGGAGTTATCAGATGACAACTGACATGAAGAATATTCTTGACTGCAATTCTCAAAATCAAGCAGTCTGTTGATTCCATGGGATTTCTGCCTGTTGTATGATGGACTGGTCCATACAGAGGTATTTAAAGTATCATATATTCCGTTAGGACGTGATGGAGTTGCACTAATCTTTCTGTAGATTCTGCATGGTTTATGGAGGTTAAGAGAGACCTCTGCTTTAGTATTTTTGTAGCAAGGGTTCCACAGGTGGTTATATGTGACCTGAAAAGAACAAGAGTCACTTTCATCTGTCTGTGTTGATGTGCTGTTTACTTCTATCAAACTACCTTCTGATGTCTCAGGATAAAAGGATTTTTCTTGGTTCTTCCTCTTATAAAATGCTGCAAAAACAGAAAAAAATGAATATGCAATTTGAAATGTGTGCCACCAACATTAATATCAAAGATATTAAGCATGGTCATACTTATAGATTTAAGAATTAGATTTCACATATTCTGTCAGGCTAATGACATGGGCTCTACACAGACCTACAGCTTACTGATAGCTGCCTAATGGGATGAGATTTTTAAAGATTAAACATCTCTGAAAATACCCTACATTTCTGAGATGTTTGAAAGGTGTTCTGCCATTCTCTGAAGCTATTCAGCTTGAATGGCAATTACAGGGATCAGTTTTGTTTACACGGACATAGTGAGTCAGGAATTTCAACTGTTACCAGTCTACACCTGTTTAACAGCTGCTGGCAAAATCACCTACATCATCATACAGAGAAAGATGACCAGTAAGGTAATATTTTACATTGCACTGAAAAGAGACAGAGAGGGAGACAGACAGAGATGCAAACAGAGACAGACAGAGAGAGAAAGAAAGAAACAGAGAGAGAGAGAGAGACCAAGCACCCCAACGGATCCTCTTATCATACAATTTATGTTCTGCTAAGTAAGATGAGGTTGCTCTCCCAGATGCAGAAATGTTGAAGATGGGTTTGCTCTCTCAGATGTAGAAATGTCGACACGGCTACTTATACATGGTCAGAAGCTTAAAATAGCAAAACAGTGATCAAAACACAAGACTACAATTCAAACACTTTTTTTAAACAAACAGAACTGTAATCATCGAATGTCAGATAATGGATAGTAAAAGGAATAAAAATATAACTGTTCTTCATACTGATCACTGCTGCAGTAGCCTTAACTATATGGATTATATCATGGCAGGGATATAATAGCCGGCCAGCTTCCAAAGGCATCTTCCATGCACCCAAACTGTCAAGCGGCTCAAGCTGAACTGACAAAGACAAGTTTGGTCTCAAAGCCCTTCAGAGCTTCATTGCCACTGAAGAGTACCCTCCTCTGAGGCTTTTGAGGATAGACAGTCAGCTTCTGATCTCCTTAGCTGGGCAGGTAAGCTCCCGTTGGGGAAACGACTTGCATTTTCTTATTTTTTTACTGATGTTTTATTACTTTCCTATTCAGGAAAGTTATTTTAAAGCTAAGAGTGTTGCATTTTTACACATTGCCTCAAGACTGTAATGTACTTTTAAACAGCGCTCGTCTTGGTCAGTTTAAAAGTAGTGTTATCTAACTATTTTCTGTGGAGAAATTAAGTTTATTTTAAGGTTGTTGGGCTGCTTTAGTGATTGGAAGTTCTTTTGCTGTGTGTTTTATTTCCGTCAAAAACAGGAACTTTTTTGGACTGGTAGTTTTACTGGCATTGTTGCTTTGTTTTCCCCATGACAGATGCAAGGTTTTCGGCTTGACCATGGAAAAGATTGTCACTCCCATGGTCTGTCGTCCTTTCTACCACAAAAAGAAAAAGTTAAGCAAACAGTTTCTGCCATCACAGCAGGCTTGCAATTTGCCTCAGCTGAGGGTGGATCACACTGCTGTGGCCATTTATTGTACTTTAGACCAACCATCCTTTACCCTGGATCTCTCTGGTATAGCACTTATAGCCACTATGGACTGGGGCTTATCCACATCCACTGTGGTTGTTTTCCTGTGAGAAGGAACAGGGAAGATTTCCCTTTTTTGTCAGAATGCTATGCCATCCTTGGGGAAGCAGCAACTGCCATTAGTAACATGGTTGGCCCCATTTTTCCAGTCAAAAAGAAACCGAAAACCAAGCATGTGTTTACTTCTCCTCAAATTTCTTTGGTTAGGAGTAGTTTACTGGGACTGGCTCAGGGTTTGATTCAAGCTACTGATCCTTCTTATAGAGTAGTTTCTGACAAAACAGAGGGATGCCACCTTTCCTGGAGAGATTAAAGATTCTGAATCTAAACAGGAAGATGCAGGGACAGATGCAGGGTTTTGCCCTCAGATTTCCGATTCAAACTAAAAAGAAGAAATTTCTTTCTTATTCTCCCTGTGCTAGTTTCTCATTCTCAGACTCTTGCTAGAATGTCCCAGTATTTTCAGTGGGGAATCAGTAAAGTTTCTCAGTCCTTCAAAAAATACTATGAGTTGTTACAGAAGGATTTTCCAGAACCTACACCCATTTCGCCTGTCCTATCTGCTTTAGAGGATGTGTGTCTTACTGCCTGCAATTTTCCTGATAGTCAGCTAAGTGTCCCAAAAAAGGCAGATAGGGTAAATAAAGCTACTCAGTCTTTTAAATTTTTATGTACTATTCTCAAACCTGATCCAGCAGCTATAGCCTTAATTGACTTCTCTGCTTATAAGCACTTCGTTAAGTCCAATCCTACTCTTTCTAATAAGGATAGGAAAATTATTGGTAAGTATGGAAAACAAGTGTATACTTCTGCTACTTTGAATTTCATAATCTTAAACTGTCAGACTCATATGTTACAGTTTCTGAAAAGTATGAGGAATGTTTTATCTACAGTTTCTTCTTGTGAAAAAAAATCTGCTTTAAATAACTTGGTTTCTTCTATTGTATAGGTCACTAGTTATTGCTTTCAGTGGGTGTATGACTGATACTTCTTCCAGGGCTATGGCCACTGGTATGGTTTTGAGGAGGTTTGATTGGCTGCATTCTCAGAACCTTCCAGATGTTAAAAATGAGGTTTTAAATTCTTCCTTGGATAGAGATTTAGTGTTTGGCCGGCCCCTCTGCTGTAGAGATGATCAAAAGAAAACAAACTTTAACAAACTTACCATAAGATAGCTAGATTTATCACAAATTCCCCATACAATGTACATCATTGCCTCACCCTTAACTCTTTCCAATGGCTGGAACTTCCCCAACAACTACTTCTATCGCAATTTCAAATGTTACACTTCATTCTTTATAAACCTTCCTCTTGTCCAGCTCTCTTCATTTGTCTCCATCTATTCTCCACCTGGGACCCTCCGTACCTCTAATCAGCAACTACTAGACACCTACCAACCCAAGAAAACAGTAGGCAAACTTCTCTATAAATACTCTGTTGCCCATGCTTAGAACAAACTTCCTCAAGACATATGCTCCATCTCCCACACTCCACGCATTAAAAAAGAAATCAAACTACACCTAAGGTCCAAAACTTACCCTTGTCAAGACTCCACCTAAGCTCCCCTAATGTACTTCTAATTAATCTCTACCCTTTCTACTAGTATCCTACTATGTGTATACCTTCTATACTCAATCTACTATTCTGCTGGCTAGATTCTTTATGTAAATATATATTATATATATATATATATATATATATTATATATATATATATATATATATATAAAATATATATATAAAATCTCTATAAATATTGTGTTTATTTCCCTGTGCATGCATGCTTTTTCTGTCTCCAACTTCCTGAATAACACATTTTATTGTAAGTAATCTGACTTAAATATTTCTATTTACTGTTAACTGTTCTTGTATGGAGCTTTTCTCCTCGGGTCTCCACTGAAAATGGGCCCGAAACCCAGAAGGACCAGCCCGGTTAACAAATGTCAAATAGATAGATAGATAGATGGATGTATAGATAAAATGTGTTATGAAAAGGCCAAGCTGATTTGGAGAATCTTTCACCCCTCCTTTTCCAAATTGTCCAACGTATTTTCTTTCTCCTCATCCAGTTTGGAAAAAAAAAGTCTCAGCAGAATTCAGGTAAACAGATGTTTAAGAAGTGGCAAAGAGCTTCCAAAAAGAAGTCTCAAACCTTCAACCAAAAACCAAGAACACTAAGTCTGAATGACCATTCAAAGAGAACCTATGACCCCCTTCCACCGTAGACATCTTTCTCTTCCAGAAGTCCGAATCTCAATTTTTCTGTTTGGCAGCAGATTGTGTCAGACAAATGGGTTCTGAAAATCATCACAATTACAGATGGCAGTGGGAGGAAATTCCTCTTTTCCAGGGCATCATTCCTTATCCTGCAGATCATACTACTTTGTTTTCTCCAGTTCTTCATCACATACTGCCCCAAGGAGTGACAAAACCAGTTCCTCCTTACCAGGTGGGGAAGGGTTCTACTCAAGGATGTTCCTAGTTCAAAAAAAAAAAAAAAAAGAAAATGTTTGAGACCAGTTCGCAATCTTTCTTTCCCAAATCTTTTAGTGATAGTACCCAATCTTTCTTTCCTAAATCTTTTAGTGATAGTACCCAAATTCAAAATGAAGTCACATTACAACCTGTTGCTTCTTCTTCCTCTTTCACGTTTCATGGTAATACTAACCTTAAAAGATGTTCATCATCACATTCCTATTCATCCAGACTTCAGGTGTTCTTTCAAGGTTGTGTGTTTCTCTATCACATTATCAGTTCTCCGCCTTACACTTTGAACTATCCACTGCACCAAGAGTGTTCAAAAAGTGTCTACCTCCAGTTATAGTTCATTGCAGGCTACAGTGTACCCACGTTTTTCCATATTTAGATGACTTTGTCATCTCTGCATAGTCTTTTTTAAGATATGAGGAATCTCTCTCTTGGGCAAGAGATCTCTTGCACAAGCCGGGATTCACAAAAGAACATTCAAAAGTCTCTCTTGACTCCCTCACACCAGAATGTATTCCTGGGACGTCAACTAGACCACCTCAATTCAAAGACCTTTCTTCCACAGGAAGAAAATAGACTTTTATTTAGATCTATTTCTAAAGTTTTTCCATTCAAACTTCAGTCAAGGGAATATCTCAGGATTTTGGGTCTCATTGCAGCTATGATTCTCATAATACCCCCCTGGCAAGACTCCACATAAGAAAGATATACATTGGTATCCGAAATCCCTTTGACTCCAGCATCAACACCATTTACCTTTTCAGATCCCAGTGCTGGGGTTTGTCAGAAGAGAAATCACTTGGTGGAGACATACATCCTTAAAATCAAGTTCTTCCCTTTTCTGTCCCTGCTCCAAAGCAGTCAGTCATCAAAAATGCTTCAGACTTGGGCTAGGGAGCAATTTCACAAGAGATAAAAGTGCAGGGGGTGTGGGAGATCAAGGACAGATGCAAATATATAGATATAAAGGACCAACTTGCCCTGATCAAGCCACTTATTTCTCTGAGCCATCTTTGGTCCCAGGGACCTCTTCAAGTGGTTACAGACAATATCACAGTGATGTGGTATATCAACAAGCAAGGGGGAACCAGGATGTACCCTCTTTGCAGACTAGTCATGTTAGCTTGGGATATAGCTTCACAGCATAAGTTCACTCTACAGACATCATACGTTTTGTCAGAGCAAAATTACGTGGCAGACAAACTGTGCAGGACAAGGACAGACCCTCACAAATGGAAACTAGATCTGGGGATCTTCCAAGATTTGATCCAACTGTGGGGAGTTCAAGTAGACTTATTTGCCTCCTCTCTGAACAATCAACTAGCAAAATTCTCTTTCAGGACTCCATGCAAGAAGGCCTGGAATACAGATGCCTTTTCTTTGGACAGGAATGTTCCTGTATGCATTTACACCTTTTCCAGGCAATCAAGGTTCTCCTTTCTTTTGAAAATGGCCAGGGACAATTACTACAAGCTTCCACACAGAATGGATCTACTCACACAAGAACATGGGTGTTTGATATACTCCAACATCAATCATCTTCAACTGCCTGAATGACAGGGTCTTATAATTACTTTTAGACACCCATTCCCTGAGGATGTGCAGCAGGTACTAATGGAGGCAAGAAAGCCCGATACAAATGGAAAAGGTTATCTAGTTGATACCAGCAACAATATAACCAATACCCATTCAGTGCTAGTTGATTATTTATTTACTGACATTCGATTACTCTCAGGTTAAATTATAACCGAGAGAAATCAGTTTATAGCCAGTAACAAAGCAATTAACAAAGAGACACAAGTAAAACAGATTGTCATTTCCAAAGACTAAATGACTGGCATATGCAGTATAGCATACTGATCAAGCAAAAGGGCACAGTGGCCAACTTAGTAAGAGGTCTTTTAGATTGCACAGACTATTTCACACAGACTTTCAGTCACAGAGCAGGCATGTATTTAACTGATCGAAGGTTAATACAAAGCAAGGTTCTTCATGATAAATGTGTTTACATTATACAATGACAAAATTCTCAGTAAACTTGTAGGTGTAGGGCCTTGCAGCAGAACTCCTGTAGTACTGAGGTCAGATGTACTGATAGCAGGCTCTGCTCTATAAAGGAAGATAGTGACCGAGTGGAAGGAGAGACAACACAGTCTCCTGTTCTCTGGTTTTACAATATTTGTGTGAGTTACTATCCTATGGCCTTTCTTATTCCTCTATCAAGGTTCATTTATTGGCCATTTCAGCAAGCTTGCCCATGGATCCTACTCTTTCAAGGCAGTCGCATGTCAAAATGATCAAGAAAGGAGTTTTGCATAAAAGGCCTTCAAGTAAACCTGTGGTCCCTCCTTGGGATCTTAATTTTGTGTTACAGAAACTAACACTTGCTCCATTTGAACCAGCCAATCTGGTTGACTAGAGATTCTCTACAAGGAAACAGTTTTATCGATTGCTATGTCCTCTGCAAGAAGAGTATTGGAGTTGCAAGCTCTTATGGTGAGTCAACCCTACCTCATTTTTCCACAAGGACTGGAATTCATTGAGAATTAATCCTTTTATGCCAAAAGTGGTATCAGGGTTTAAAGTCAAACTATCCACCTCTCAGTTTTCTTTTCTGAACCTAAAAACGAGTGAGAAAGGATACTCCATACCTTGGATGTCCACTGACAACTCAGATACTATATTAACAGAACTAAATCTTTTAGATCGGATCAATTGTTCATTTCTTGTGAAGGTAAAAAGAAGGGACACAACCAGTGTCAAAACAGTTTTTCTCAAATAGTTATCTAAGGCTCCAACCTTTTGTTATACTCAACATGCCAAATCTATTCCAGGCAGGATCAAAGCCCACTCTACAAGGACATTGGCTTCTACTATGGCTTTCTGGAAAGGGCTGGATTCTAGATGTAGTCTAGAAGCTGATACTTGGTTCTCTGTACATAGGGTTCTCTGTATATAGCTTTACAAAGCACTATAGGCTGGATTCCCTCTAGGTCTGTTTCATTCTTTGCTAGAACCCTTCTCCAGGGTCATCTGGACCCTTCTCCTTTCACTTCCCAAATACACTTAAGCTATGGTAATCTACCCATACAGCTAAGGCTACTGCAGCAGAGATTAATATGAAGAACATAGTACAGTTGTGTAAGTTGAACTTACCATAACTGTAGATATTTGAATGATCACTGCGGCAGTAGCTGCCCCATCCATCCCCCTTGTTTTTTTATGCCAAAGTTTGGGCTTTTATTTTTTCTTATTTATAGCCTTGTCCTTTCAGGGCTCAGGCTTCCTCTCTCTGCTACAGGAAAACTCTGAAGGGATTTATATCCAAACTTGTCTTTTAGTCAGCTCAGCTTGAGCCACTTGATAGTATGAGCGAATGGAAGGTGCCCTGAAGCTTTGGAAGCTGGCCAGCTGTTATATCCTTAGCAGGATATAACCCATATAGCTAAGGCTCCTGCAACACTGATCATTCAAACAACTACTGTTATGCTTAGTTCAACTTACACAACTGTACTTTATACTCTGAAAACAAACCATAATATGTAAACAAAGGTATGACATAATACTCCAAGTACAATACACAAATGTTACACTATTAAACAGTTCACTCACTGGCATAAGTTAGCAACCAGCTATCTGAAATCTCAGTAAAGTGGGACCACTATGAATAATCACAGCTTGATTAACTGACAAGTAGTTATTTGAATGCAAAACATCTAAAAGCTTGGAAGGTCACTAGTCAAAACATTGACACTCCTAAAGTCACACAACACAAAAAACATTAAAACTTTTTTTGCAGGTGGGCAACCCCCCAACTAACTAATGTGGGGGCAAACCCCAACACCCCAAGCTACATACCAACTCTGAGAATGCACAAAGTCAGAAGAAAGGGAGAAATTGATGAAAATGCTACCCTCAACTTTTTCTCTGTTCACCAAGTCTAGCCATAACAACAAAATGCCTGCAATCCCTAAGGTTCTACATTCTGAGCATCCATCAATTTTATGGCAACAAGCAGTAGGGTTCCTAAGCAAACAACTGAGCAGCAGAATCCTGCTGTGGAAATAAAAACAGCTAAAAACAGTAGACAAAAAATCAGAGTGGTGAAGAGGAGTTTTTCCGTCCCCCCACAACACAATACAAGCAAAAGAAAGAAATAGGACGCGAGGAGGGAGTTAATGGTTAGATTAGTGAAAAAGTTGCAGGAGGGTAGAGCACAGAGTGATGGTGAAAGACCTTTCCTAATCACTGTGTCATTCTCACATCAGAAGGAACAGAGACACTAGGATAAACCTCTTGGTGGTTTCTAGCCTAAAATGAAAACAGGAAATGCTAATGGAGTGAGTTGATGAATATCAGGTCAACCTCAGTGCAGAAAAATGTAAGGTGTTACAACAGAGTAATTATCTAGGGATAGAGTATTGGAGTGAAGGACTCTTGATATGGACAGGTAAAAGCGCCAGAAGTAAATGCATTGACAGTAATCAACTATCAACCTCCAGAAAAGAAGACAGCAGACCAGACAAATAAAATATTTAATTACACGCAGGGGGTCATAATTCCTGATACAAGAAAACTGCTTTTACTCTACCGTTAGCTTGGCGAG
Organism: Protopterus annectens; assembly: GCF_019279795.1. NCBI lineage: Eukaryota > Metazoa > Chordata > Ceratodontiformes > Protopteridae > Protopterus > Protopterus annectens. The sequence goes on along the minus strand of NC_056747.1, from coordinate 86,942,302 downwards.
AGCAGAGACAGACTACTGCATCTAGTGATGGAAACAACTTAGTTAAGAGAGAAATACAACTACTAAAAAGAGTACAAAAAATGTTTACCAAGACTGGTAAAAAGTTGGATGGCATGATCTACAGGTAAAGGCTACATCTATTCTCCCCTAAGAACAAGGGGACAAGATGATGCATGATCTGGTTTGAAAAATATTCCAGAAAGAAAATGAAACAGATGAGAAAAAAAGCACACACTAAGAGAGACAAGAAGTGCAATGTGTTATGGACTCACTGGACTGTTGGATGTAAAGGGAAAGAAGGGTGGCATGGAGTTCAGAAAAGAGAAATCGCAGGGGACATAGATGGAGGGGCATGGGACAAGACTCAGGATTACTTTTAGGAAATTCAACTTCAAGTGGTGAGTGGAAAGATCCTGGAATGCATTACAAGAGCAATCTGTGGAATTCAGGTATGAAATTAAGCTGTAGCTGATGCCTAAGAGAAGGACAAGAAATAATGAAATAAGGCACGAGGACTTAACAGGTAAACAGAGGCAAGTTGTAATAGCGAGATGCACTTGGACCAAGGGCCTCTGTACGTTCATAACATAGCGGAACACCCCAAATAGCACAAAAAGGTTCTCTGAACTGACTGTACTGATGCAACATTAGGACTTTGTCATTTTCAAAGTAGAAGAAAACAGTCCACTGAGATAGCTAGCGTACAAAGTTAACATGCCAGGGCACATAGAAGGGATAACACTCTACATAAATGTTGGCATTATCAAAAGAGGTAAAGAGCACAAAAATCTGGGAGAAAGAACTACAAGACAGACAGAAAAGGACAGTGTGCTAAGATTAAGGGGTTAGTTCCAAACCAACTAATCAAGCAGAACAGTGGGACAGTTAAAAAAAATCCTTACAATGGCTGAAGGGGACAGATGTGATGAATGTGAGACTCAAAAATGCGACATAATAAATGGAGCAACTTTACTTTAGTAACAATCAGAAATAAATTGATTAATAATACCTAATCTGCTCCTAAAGAAAGAAGCAATGTAACCCAGAATGGAATAAATGCTCTTGAAAACGTGCTCAATAAGTTCAGGAACAAAGTTCAAGTGGTAGTTATCCAAGGAAAAGTAACCACTATTCCTCATGTCTCATAACTGCTGCTTCACATTCCAGTCATGTGCCAGATATTCAGGTGAATCATTTTTTTGACAAGATATAAGAGAAGGGCTAAATGTAGAACAGTCACAAAAAACTGCAGAGGGTGAAAAGACATTGGAGATCATTTAAACCTACTATCAATGCAGGAAATGCACCACTGCATGAAACACTCTTAAATTAAGCTTCTGTATGATTACAAAATACAGACAACTGAAAAACTAAAAACTTGTGTTGTAAACATAGGTTCATACTAGGCTATCTGACCGAGGGCATTTCTAAGCCCAGCCAGAGTGTGTTTGGCTTTCGCCACCCATTTTAAATTAATTTTGCTATGCCTTTTTTTGAGGTTAGTATACTGTGCCTCTGTCTAACAGTGACACAGAAGTGATGGCCAGGGTAAACCTACGATCTCCCATCCACTCATCAAGATTCCTCTTGAAGAGAGTCAATGTGGGACTCTGCCTAACCTGGACTGGGATTTTATTCCAGAGTGAAGGGAGCCTCTGGGTTATGAATCTGTCCCTCCAGCATGTCCTATTTATTTCAGTGCTGAGGTTCAGGTCTCTCGAGCGCGTAGCTCGATGGGATTTGGATTTTCTGAGGTGCAGCATGTCCATAAATTCCGGGTTGGACATGGCTTTGTACGTCAGGCACAGATCGCCTATGAGCAGGCGGTATGTCACTGAGTAGAGCTGGAGTTTCTTTAACCGGGCAGCATATGGCATCTGTTTGAGCCCTTTGATCCTCTTGGTGAGGTACTTTTGGGGTCTTTCCAGTTGCTGCAGGTGTCTGGTAAGGTACATCCCAAAAGGGGCATTGTACTCAATTATGGGCGTGATGAGGGATGAGTAAAGAGGTACGATGACCTCCCCTGATCTAGATGTGAATCCCTTCATGATTAGGTGGGCTATATAAAATGTTTTTCTAACCACTTTGGCCATGTGGTTGTCAAATGAGAGATTGCTATCAACTTGGGTCCCCAGGTCCCTAATGACTTCTTCTGTGCTTAATGGATTACCACCTATGTGGTAATTTGTGCGCACTTTGTTTTTGCCAAAGGGATGACTATACACTTTTGGCATTTAGCTTGAGGCCATGGCTCTGGCACCAGTTGTCTGTTTCTATGAGGCCCTTTTGGAGGATGCTTGTGTCAGCTGGAGAGTTGATTATGGCGCCCAGTTTGCAGTAATCTGCGAACTTGGTCAGCCACAGTCCTTCCGTGTTGGCCTGTACCGAGAAATATATACCGAACAAGAGAGGTCCCAGGACTGAGCCTTGTGGGACGCCACTTGTAACTTGTTTGGAGTCTGACATGGCTCCAGCAATTCTAACCATGTGGGTTCTGTCCTTGAGCCAGTTTGCAACCCATCTAGTGACATAGGGGTTTATATTTAAGCTGGTGAGCTTATCTATAATGCCCGAGTGGGGTATTGTATCGAAGGCTTTTGCGAGGTCCAGGTAGGCTGTGTGGACCACCTTCCCCTCGTCAATGGCCTTGGTGACTGTTTCAAAGAAATCGACCAGGTTTAAGAGGCAGGATCTGCCCTTAACAAAGCCAAACTGGGTAGGATCCAGTGTCTGTAGGTCCCCAATATCTTTATTTATGAGGTCCATGATGATCCTTTCCATAGCTTTGCAGACCAAGCTAGTCAGGCTTATGCTGCGATAGTTTCCAGGATCCGTTGAGGCACCACCTTTGTGGAGAGGGACCACTGTTGCTGTACGCCTCTCTTTGGGTACATATCCTGTAGTAAGGCTAAGATTGAACAGTAGTTTTATGTTTGGGTTTAGCTCTTCTTGGAGTTCATGTAGGGGCAGCCGGGACACCATCTGGTCCCATTGATGCTGTGTTTTTGCTTTGGAGGCGGCTCTTACCTGAGCATCTGAGATGTCAGGGGGGGCAGCACTCTGTTGGGATAGATACTTGCCCTTTTGGTGGGGAGGGGGGGAGAAGTTTGCACTGAACCTGTCAGCTAGGATGTTGGCAATGTCTGTGGGCTCGGTGTATTTTTTGTCATTTTGGACTAATTCTGAGCATATCTGGGAATTCCCACCCAGGTTCCTAACATAACTAAAGAAAGCCTTGTGATTATCCTTAGTGTCCTGTGCAATTTTTCTCTCGAAGCTGGCCTTAGACGATTTTATGAGTGCCCGTAGTTTTTTGCTAATACTGATCAGAGATGCCTTCCCTTTTTGGGATTTTGCTCTATCATGTAGTAGCTTCCTCCTTCTATTGTATAGTTTGTTTATGGCTGGGGTCCACCAGACAGGACGTCTGCCTTTGAAGGATTGGGTCTTGGTTTTATTTGGGATTGCATGATCCATGCATTCCTGAAGGTGTTCATAGAATGCGTTTATAAAGAATTCTGCGGTCTGGGCCGAATTTTCCACAGGCCCGGGGGCTTTGAAGGATTTCGCCTCGGTTTTGAGTCATGTGAAATTTGCTTTAGAGAAGTTTTTCACTGTGGTTTTCTGGGCAGGGGGTGGGGTTGGGATGTGAATATCCAGTGAGATTAGTTTATGGTCTGATCTTACCTGTGAGGGATACACTTCTGGTCTGGAGCAGTGTTCCCATGTTGGTGATGATCAGGTCCAGTATGTTTTCCACTCTTGTGGGAGTGGTAACAAGTTGTTCCATAGCATTTGAGTTTATAAATTCTAGGAACCTTTGGGCTAGGGTGTTGGAGCTAGAGTAATGCTCCCAGTCTATGTTTGGGTAGTTGAAGTCGCCCAATATAATGGTGTTTGGAAAGACCTTCATATTTTCCAGTATTCTCAGGAAGGCCAAGTGGTGTTCCTGTGTTTGGGAGGGTGGTCTGTAGCAGGCTATAAACTGGAAGGCAGTTTTACCCACAGTTAGTTGCACATGGATAGTCTCTGATGCTTCGTGCTGTGCCACCAACCTGGAGGTGTGGGTATCTTTGACGAATATTGATACTCACCCTCCTTTTGTGGTTCGGTCCAAGTTTTGGGGCCGAAAAGCATGGTATGAGGTATAACCTGGTACTGCTAGGGTGCTCTCGGGAGCCTTGAACCAGGTTTCTGTTACTGCACAGATATCGATGTTCTCCATGCTAAGGAGAGTTTCGAGTGCGTGCATCTTGAGGTTTAGACTTCTGGCGTTGAGTAGCATTACTCTTAGTTTCTTATCCCTTGTGATACCTATGGAGGTAGGTTTGTCTTTTGAGCCTTGCCTAAAAAGGGCACTATTGGGTAGCAAGAGCCTTTGCCAATATCCGAAAGCCCAGGGGTGACAGGTGCAAGCCGTCCCTAGCGAAGCATTGTGGCTTGTCGAGCATGTCATCCCAGGCTGACAGGCATTGGATCCCCTTTGAATGACACCAACACTTAAGCCAATTGTTGAAATTGATCATCTTGTCTTCATATTGTGGCATCATTCTTGGTGAGGGTAAGATGCTACTCAAGGTCAGGGTCATACCGGCCTGGGCTACATGCTCAGAGAGCTCCTCTATGTCTCTTTTCATGTAGTCCAGGGAGGTATGTCTCAGGTCATTCACACCAGCATGGACAATGACAGAGTCATATTTGTACTTGCCTTGGAGTGACCTGAGTGCTTGTGTTATGTGGCGGATCCTAGCGCCCAACAGGCAGCTCACCGTGACCTTCCCCTTGTTCAGCCTGGTGAGCGGGACGTCAGTGTGCCTGACGATAGAGTCACCTATTACAAGTGTATCAGGTATGTTGTTTAGCCTTAAGAGCTGTGACTGTTCGGCACACTGGCTTTGTGAGCTATGTGTTGCACGTGTTTTGTTTTGGGGTAGCGGTTGCTTGGGTGTCTGCTTGGGTGGTCTCTGCTGCTTAGGCAGATTTTTATTTAGAGCCTCCGAGTATGTTTGTGTGTTTATGTGTTTGGTTTGTTGTCGTGGTAGGACTATGTGAGACTGGAATTGTAGCGAGTGTGGTTTCCTTCTCCTCCTGACTGGTTACGCCAGTACTGAGTTGAGAGAGCTTAGCCTCCAGTTTG
>NC_056747.1:86929665-86932165 GCF_019279795.1 Protopterus annectens | reverse complement strand
TTAGTAACATTCCCCCCTCTTACATTCGGTTTAATAGTTTCAATAACCATGAACTCAAAAGAATGAGTAGGACCAGTGGTCATTATATGTTTGGCTAAAGCATTCGTACTAACACCAGTCCTGATATTATAAAGATGTTCTCTAATTCGATTCTTCAGCAGCCTATCCGTTTTCCCTATATAGAATGACCGACATTCAACGCATGTGGCTAAATAAACCACATGCTGTGTCTCACAACTAACCACACAATTGAATCTAAACTCCTTACCTGTGTCAGGATGTACGAAAATATTGGATTTATTAATATATGCACAATAATTACAGGCTCCACATGGAGACGTCCCTTCTACACCCGTAACATCTCTGTTGCAAAGAGAGCCACATAACATCCTTCTAATATTCTTCCTGTTTTTGTATCTAAACTTGGGTTTATTTCCTACAACTTCTGCTATTAATGGATCAGTAAGTAGGATGCCCCAATGCTTTTCAAAGATATCATAAATCTTGCCTCTATCCTTAGTAAAAAACATGAGTATTCTAACGTCAGTATTCATATTGGTAACTAATGCTGGCTCAGTCTCTGTTTGATTCGAGAAGTAGGGATGAGCTCTATTCTTCCTCAGATAATTAATGTTAGAGAGTCCTAAACTAAGGTCATTAGAGGTATATCCCCTGCTAGAAAATCTGTCCTTCAAGTCCCCAAACTCACTCTCAAAACCTAAATCTGTGTTGTTCAACCTAGAGACACGCATAGCTTGACCTCTAATAACATTCTTGAAAACATAATTGGGATGCATGCTATTCCGATGAAGTATGGTATTCCTATGGCAATCTTTCCTATGTATCCCAGTGTCAAAACAACCATGACTTTCACTGGTCCTCTCAGCACATACATCTAGAAAGTTGACCTTCTCCTTAGAAAAGGCCATAGTAAATTTCAAATAGCTAGTAGCTTTATTCATTTGTTCAAAAAACATACCTAAAAATTCTGGGTTTCCATCCCATAATAGAAAAACGTCATCAACAAAACGTTTGTAAAACTTGACGTTCTTCTTGAATAAATCCATCTTGTATAAGACATCCTCTTCCCACAGCGCGAGGAACATATTGGCGTAGCTATTGGCACAAGGTGTGCCCATGGCCACATCATCGCACTGTAGGAAGACGGTGTCCTCAAACATGAAAACATTGTTTTCAAGGACGATCTCCAGGAACAAACAGATCATACCTCTAAGCCTATTATCATAGGTACTATATCTCTCAAGGTAACTTTTGATGTGACTGACCCCTTCAGCATTGGGAATCACAGTAAACAGTGACTGTATATTGAGTGTTACCATTAATAATTCATTTTTATCATTACCAATGTTAGTGCTAAGCACAAATAATTCCTTCAAAAACTGTTGGGAATCTTTCAGGATGTTAGTGCTATTATTAATCAAAGGTCGTAAATGCTTCTCAATAAAAACAGAAAAGGGTTCCGTACACCAACCTCTCCCTGAGACTATAGGTCTCATGGGTGGGTTAGTGCTGTCCTTATGGATTTTTGGTAAGCCATTAATAACCGGAATAATGGGGTTCTCAACATAAAGGAACTTAAACATATCATTCGTAATAACATTGGTTTCAACTAAATCATTTAACACTTTTTTAATATTATTGACCTTGAGCTCAATAGCAGAACTGTCTATAATCCTATAAAATCTAACATCACGTAACATATCAAACATCGACACCTTATATGCATCAATATTCATTAGCACAATAAGTCCACCTTTATCAGCTGGACGTACGGTCACATTGATATCTGACTGTAACCTCTTAAGTGCTTCACGTTCCCTAAAATTTAAATTGCATCTAGCAAATGATGTGCTATTACGTTCAACATTAAAATACTTATGTATATCATCTTCAACCATCTTGTCAAATGCATGTATTAGGGGGTGTTGACATGGCATATAAGTGCTGGATCTTTTAAACATGTTCTGTTTATTATAAGACTCATTGCCCATTTCCACCTTTAACAAAACATTCCTAGTAAAAGTCTTAAGGTCAATAATTAAATCGGTAAGTTGACTATTAGTCGTGGGTATGAAGCCCAGCCCTTTGTTAAGGACAGCGCATTCATACTGATCCAGTATCTTATCTGATATGTTCCATATCAGGTTGTCCCTGCTCGGTTCCACATTTTCTTTATCGTTTGTCCAGCTACTTCCTCTGATGATATTTTTCTCTTTTGTCTCCCACGGCTGACAGAACGCCCCCTGTTCACTGTTCTCTCGAACGTTGGTATCGGTAAAGGGAACTGAGGGAAATTCTCAGTGGTATTGTGACTCTTAGGACGTACATCTAACAATTCAGTCTTACTATTGCTGTCAAAATTAGCCACTTGTATGTCATCAGTACATAACACCGAACAATTAGTGGTGACAGGAGAAGCTCTAAACAACACTTTGTCTGGAGCAGTCATCATATTCTTATGCATATGAGAAACTTCTGT
>NC_056747.1:86909872-86929165 GCF_019279795.1 Protopterus annectens | reverse complement strand
AACATACATACACACACATATACATACATATATATATATTCACATACACACACACACACACACACACACACACACACACACACACACACACACACACACACAGGCAGATAGACAGAGAGAGAAGATATACAATTGCATTTGTGAAGGACTGGCTCATGACGTATCTTTTAAAGATCAGGTGAATACAGCAATAATACCTTGAGGGATTCACTCCAGACTTCTAAAGCTACAAGGATGGAAACACTTTATAAATCAGTAACAGTTAGAAAATGTTGCAAGGGAATGTTTTTGTATTAAAGGAAGATAAATTCAATACCTATTTTTGAAACTAGGAACAGGACAGAAACAGGAATCTACAAATGAGTTAACCTCCTGTAAGCAATACACAAAATGACAGAACTAAAGCTCATTCAGGGACTTTCAAGGTGGCTGCACAGTGATGAATAGCTTAATTTAAACTCTTCCAATGTGAAAACAGAAACCGAGAAGGAGGAGTGCCAATGAAGCAGTTACTTGGGTAAGTGTCAGTTACTGGCTACTAAGTACACTGCCTGGATACTAGCAAAGAAGACTTTTGGAGAATCTCAAAGAAAATCAGCCAGAAAAGGTGTGAATAGAAAACACTGGCTGGGAAGAATCTTGCAACAGTTTATCAAAAAGCAGTTCAAGCTTCAGCTTTGGTTCAATAGATGGCTTCCAGTGATTTACAGGAAAAATAAATAAAACTTACTCAGAAGTAATTAAAATAAATGAAACACTGAAGTAATACATTAACTCTAAAATGCTGGAAAATAGAAGAAGCTTTAACTAGTTATTCAGGTGAACAGATAAGACTGCAAAAATCACAGGCTGAAATTAAGGAAAGGCTGGCTGAGTATGAGGCTTCTCAAGAAGAGCTGTTCCAAAAGATAGAGATACAAGACAGAGCACGGAAAGAAAAACCTGAGATTTTCTGCTGTACCAGAAAAACTGGAAGGAAGAGTGTACTGATTTTATAAAAGCACAATTAAGCAACTGGACTATTTTCCACATCAAGATTTGTTAACAAACACATCATGTGAATGCACAAAACCTGGACATGAGAAAGCAGTCAAGACTTGTATTAGTAAAGATGCAATTGTATAAGCAGAAAGAGCTTATCAGGACAAAACTGTGGTAGAAGGAAAAGTATTCATTTGAGACAGCAGAGTGCTTGTGGACAATGATTATTCACTATTTCAGGCAGAAGAGAAGCCAATTTATCCCAGCAATCAGGGAATGTCAAAAGGCATGTGACAGATTCAAGCTGCTGTATCCAGTTGTCTTCAGAGTATTTTCCTGGGGGATCAAATACTTTTTTTGGTTAAACCAACAAAGAGTGAGCCAGCAAGCAGAAGGGGACTCCGCTTTTCATTCTTCTAGCAATAAAGCTCATAGACCGACTTTGCTAGTGAGACCTTTTTCAATGTTCCAAAGGAAAATGCCTAACAGACAGAAAAAGCAAAGGAATTGACTAGAAGAATCAGGAGTACCGTGGACTTGAACCAGAGTCTAGTGTTAGACGATGGAGATGATCAAGAAGATAAGCAACAATTAAAATTGTAAATGAATGTCAGAATGGAAAGTATCAATCACATTTATGATATATGACTTTGCAAATAAAAGTTGCTGAGAAAAGACTGGGTTTTTGTTGACTTTGATACACTTGCAGGGTGGACTGTAAAGCATATACTACACATTACGTGTTTAATATTTAAATGGAAATATAACTCAATAAAACATTTCTTTCATATTAGTATTAGTATAAAACATTTCATTATGTAAACTGCATGTTATATTGCAAAGCAGTTTTGTATAGTGAGTACTGCCCCTTGAAAAAGTTTCCAAGAAACACATAATTCTGGAAATATACCTGAAAAATAGATTCTGAAAAAACATAAGGATGCAGGACACCAGAAATAGGAAAAAAATGACCTCCATCGAACGGTCACATCTCAGGAAGTAAGACTCGCCAAGTCAACAAAAGGTGGGGGCAGGAACGTTGATCCAGATTTAGGACACCATGGATCTATTGTTATATTAAGTACATAACTTTTGTATCTGATGTTGTCTCTTCATCTGTCTTTAATCTGTGAGACAGGGTCCCCAGCCATGAAAAATTCCTCAGGAGAAACTAAGGAAGGATATTTCACAACAAAGTGAAGCTAAAGGAAGTCCTGGATCTAGAATGAATATCCAGCTTATAATGTGGCACAAAGGTGTGGTGACCCAGCCAAGATACACAAACATCATCCATTGATACTCCTGAGAATAAAGCTGTAGAGGTTAGCCATAGCCCTTGTCGAATGACCCTTAGGCTTATGTGGAAGCTTCTTGCTTTTCAAAGAATATGTGAACAAAATACAATTTGACAGCCACCTAGCTAAGCTATCTTTGAATACAGGTGAACCTAGCCTGGATTTTGAAAACAATTGACAGTTTTTTGAAGGCTTTGGTACAATCCAAATAAAATCTCAATTGCCTATGCACAGCCAAACAATGCAACAGGTATTCTCCTTTACTGAAGAAATAAAAAAAAAACACAGGAAGATAAATGGAACGGTTAAGGTTATTCTCAGGAGCAACAATTGGCAGAAAAGGAGTATTTGTATGAAGAAACACCCTGTCCTTATGGAACACCAAATAAGGAGATGAAGAATCAAGTGCTCGCAACCCCAAAACCTTCCTTGAGTAAGTAATCACTACCAAAAGAGAAAAGCTTCAAATCAAAAGTAGTTGAAGGTTCAACTGGAGGTCCTGCAAGAACTTGCAAAACAAAAGGGAAATCCCAGGAAGGGACAGGATCCATATGCTTTGTAGATCTTGAGGGAAGCCAGAGGCATATTATCCTTGCCAACATGAAAATTAGAAATAACCAATTGTACCTTAATTGAAAACTAGAACCTAACTAAAATAACTCAGAGAAAATCTAAGATGGACTCCATAGCTGTGGAGACGGGATCCAGCCCTCATAATGATCCTCCTCCATTTACGGGTATGCACCTTCCTAGTGGATTGCTTTTCAGATGTTGACAATACATTAACAACAGCCTGTGAAAGCTTGGGATTTCAGATCATCAAGGGAACTGGAGGAACCATATGGTTAGCTTGAGAGACTGAAGACTGGTGGGTTGCTGACCTGCTGAATGAGAAATAAGATCCAGAATTAGATCCAGTACCCGGGGGTACTTCAGAAGAGGCCACAGGAAGGGGAAACCACACATAAGGCCAAAAGGGTGCCATGAGGATCACCAGAACTTTGAAACAGGCTGCTTTCTGAAGAAACCATCATCAAGGGAACAGGGGGATAAGCATAAAGAAGCCACGGGAGCCAAGCAAGCACCAGAGCATGACTGTCCCAGCAGGGGAATGATGGCATAATATCTCCTTCACTTGATGTTGGATGGGGAGGCAAAAAGGTCACAACACAGTTCCCCAACACCAAAAAAATCTGAGCTGTAACTTTCAAATTTAGGGCCACTCATAAGGTAATAGAATGTTCTTACTGAGGCTGTCAGCCAAAATGTTGAATTTCCCCAGGATATGCATTGTCACTAGAAACGTCTGAGAACAGATCACACATTGCAAAATCCTCATGGCCTTCTGACAAAGAGGATAAGAATGTGTTCACTCTCTGTTTGCTGAGCTACCAAGTAAAAGAAAGATTGTAGGTCTGTACTGCAAACACACGTCTGGGAAGGGTGTCCTGAAAGGCCTGCAACAGAAGGAAGACCACTCAGCTCCACAACATTGAAGTGAATGTGGGCCTCTGCAGATGACCAGCACCCCCCGCCCCCCAGCAGGGAGGCATCCATGGTGGAAGGAGAAGGAATCATGAATGGTCTCCCCATTGGATACCAAGGGAGACTGCAACCACAAATAAATTTGGTTGTAGCACACCTTTGTTAATCTTATAGGACAATCCAAAGGATGAGTAAGGAAGGACCACTGAATGGCTAGAGTTGGCTGCAGTGCCCTCAAGTGATATTTGTCTAAAAAAAAAACAAACACTACAGATGCTGCCATGTGACCTAGAAGCTTCATAACTGCATGTGCTGGAGGCTTCGAAGTTGCCAGCATTGACAAGACCAGAGCCCGAAAGCTTAAAACTCTGGAATTTGGAAGCCTGGAAATTTGGCTGATCATGTCCAACTGACACCCTATGAATTCTAAAATTTGTACCAGCTGGAGGCTTGATTTTGGATAGCTGATCATGATGCCCGAATTGTTGCACAGTTGGAGTAAGGAATTCCTTGCCATGATTATGGATGCTCGTCAGGTCAGTAAGGAGTAAATCATTCAGAAATAGAAAGAACTGGAATCCCTGCACCTTGAGCCAGGCTGCGACTACTGCCCTGCACTTGCTGAACACCCAGGGGATTGTGGTGAGACCAAACAGATGGCCCTGAACTGATAATGACTGGCCCCTAGCCAGAAGTGCAGAAACCTCCTGGAATGCTTATCTGTCTTGTTATGATGGCAGGCATCCTTGAGCTCTATCGAGCACATCCAAACATCATTCCTCATAAGAGGTATGATGGAATGTATCATACATCTGGACTTGGTCTTTTTGATAAACTGATTTACTTTGCTTAAATCCAAAATTGGTCTGTAGGCCTTCGTCTTTTTTGGAACTAAAAAGAACCTGGAATAGACTCCGGATCCTTTCTGATTTGGTGGGACCTCCTGAATGACTATTTACAAGCACCTTGTGTATCTCTACAGCCGCACAACGTCTCTGATGGGATGGAACATATTGGAGATGTTTCTGCTGACAATTGGGGACTTCTAAAAGGGAATGCAATAACCTACAGAAACAACCGTCAGCACCCATACATCTGAGGTGATGCCCAGATGATCCCAGATTGCCTCCAATGCAGAGCAGTCTGACAACTCTTCAGGGTCGCTAAAAGGGCCTGCTAGAGAAAGCCCTGTGGAATCCCTGAATCTATGGACTGCCCCTGCCCTGTGGGTAGTGTCCACTATGGTTCTTCCTTGTCCTAGGATGGAACTCTCTGAAGGAACACCTAGAGAAGATTGCTTCAGCTTTCTGAATAGATGCTTACCCCCTTCTGATTTCAAGAAAAGGTCCAGTGGTAGAGTGGCAGACTGTTTCTTCTCTTCTGTTCACTCCTTGTCAGAGTATCTTTAACTTCTGGCCAAAACAAGGATAATCTGTCAAAAGAGGCATTAAAGGATGCCTTGAAACAATCTGCAAAGTTAAATAAATGCATCCAAGTGTGGCACCACATTACAATACCAGAGCCAGCTGCCCGAGATGCTCCATCTGCCGCATTTGAAATGAACTTCATGGAAACATTGGTGATGGAAACCAGGGTAGATAACTGAATCTCCAGCATCTTCTGCAGCTCCAGAGAATGCTGTGTTTTGAGGGACCTTGACACTTCAGACACAAAATCTCTTTGAAGTCTAGTCAAGTGCGACAGGTAATTAAGAGCTCTGCCCAAAAGTTGCTGAGGCACAGGAGCACTTCCTTAAATGATCCAGGGTTGTGACTCCCTGTTCTTGGGTAAACTGAGGAGCTCTCTTCAGAAATCTCCTTCTTGGTAGCTGCCACCACAATAGAATCAATGGCCTGACTCTTACTCAAATGTGGCCTGTTCTTGGGGAAGGGCGAGAGCCTTATCCAGCTTTATGGGGATAGGCTGCACTATGTGAGATTCCTTCCATGCCCTCTGTGACACCAGGTCTATAAGGGTATCCAGTGGGAGAACCACCCAATGTGTGGATGGGTCTACATTGAAGGCCTCCAAAAGTACTGACTCCTTTGAAGAGGGGGCTATGGTGGACTAGCCTCTGCACTGGCAAAGTAGCACCAAGTCACAAAGGGAGTAGTCATCTAGCGGAGACTTAGGGGATCCCTCTCCTTCACTGTCATCAGTATTCTTGGCAAGAGACTCCTACAGGGGATTGAGATGTTTCCTCTTAAATTTCCTCTTTCCTGAAACCTACTATTCTGACAAAGCCAGGAAGGAGGGGGAAAGAGTGAGGGAACCTTACCACAAGTGTAGACTTGAGGCTCGTTGACACAGGTTGCCCTACAGCAGACTGATGAAAAGAGAGAAGGGACACTAGCTGTGGAAGACCAACCCTTCTCCTGAGACAGCATCCTCTCTACAACAGCAAAGGCTGAGGCAGAAGCTAGCCTCTCAGATCAGAGGGTCCCAGAACCTGAAGGTACAAGAGACAACCACCAACTGGAGGGAGACGTACATAGCCCAGATGTTAAAAATTGAAGCAGAGTTGTCCAAATCCGAAGCCCCATGTGGAAGCAACAATACTCAAGTAGGAACAGTTGACCCGGACCTAGAAACCCCTGCTTCAGTGCCACTGCCCGAAGGTTTCAGTGATCCAGAAAAAGTCTGAGTCGAAGCAACTAAGGAAAGAGTTGGAGCCAAAGAGCCAAGCTATCAGATCTGACCTAGAAGGTGATAATTCAGTTGGCTCTGAAGACCTCCGATATTGGGGGACAGAGAGGAAGCCAAAAAGATGGAGACAGTGGTCTTGGTACCAGACCCAGACCTGAAGGGATAAGCCCTAAATGTAACTGCATCTGAAAAAAAGGACCTCATCAGCTGTTCCAATTCAGAAGTTTTAATGCTGCAGAGACCTTGAAGACTGGACAGATGACATCAACGAGGGAACTTGGAAGGTCTATTGAAGCAGACTCCATATGCCAGATTCAAGCTGGAGAAACTCTGAAGCAGGGCAGCGATGGGGAAGACTCCCAGCAACTGCTCAAGTGGGCTAAATGACAAAATCGGTAGGCCGACCTACCTGAAGGGGCCCCTTTGTTCAGGAAAGTGCTTGGGAGGCTTGGAGCCAGAGATAGAGCCTTGCTATTCTTTGGCACCAAAAGGGATCAGCTCCGAGAAGTCAGGGCTAATACTGGTGCTACGGCAGCTAGGGGATGTGAAAGTTTTGTGATCTTCAGGTCTGGTGAGCCTGACGCAGCAAGCTCAGTTGAAAAGGATTTCTTGTGATCCCCCTTTGGAGGGTCTGGAGTCCAACTGCCAAGGCCTCTTCAATCCAGTCTTTCCAGCCAAGTGAGAAACTATCCCAAAAACAAAAGGAGAAAGGGAACCAGATGCTAGAAGCCCCTTGAAGGGCCACTTTGCTCTATGCTTGTTAATGCCCCTGGTTCTGAAACCTTTGCAACCCGAATCCAGATGCGCCACTTCCAAACAGTAAATGCACTTAAGATGTACGACCTGGGATGGAAGCTTGTATGTCTGCAGTACACACATTTTTTTTTTAAAACCTTTGTCCATTCTACAAAAAAGGACACTAACAAACCACTACAAAAAATCTATCAGACACAAAAACACAGACTAGAGGAGGAAAAAAAAAAAACAAGGGAGCACAAAAGGTGGGAAGATAACGAGAAGAATAAACTAGCGACCTCAGAATACACACAACTACAATAAATGCAAAGAAGGGTAAGAAGATAGCAAAAACTCACCACTAACATTGCACTAAGGTCCCGAAATTAGAAAACGCTGAGCAGAACTAAGATCCAGGTTACGACCTGAATAGTGGCAAACTAGATATGGAGATCAAAGTAAAGGAGTGGGGAGTTAAGAGTACGGGAGGTAGTTAAGATTAGGGGAGGTGGAGCCAAGTGGACTAAAGACTTTGAAATTGGTCTGTGTCAGATCAAAATTGGTTATAAAGTCACACAGGTTGAAGCGAGAAGGAGCAGACATCATTGGATCGGTACATATAGTTTTATTTAAAGGTAGCCAGTGTGCTTTTTAGGGCTAAAAATGTATGTTTTCTGAAAGCATGTAAACTGTTCTTCAAATCTGGGAGGGGAATAGAGATAAGAAAAGAATCAATGTAAGTGGGAACGCAGGCAGTAATGTGCTTTTGCATGGATAACCTTCATTTTAGGTTATGCTATGCCTGTTGGTGCAGTTGTTCCCATATGGAGGGTTAAACTTCATTTGTTGAACATGCACTTTTTTGTGTTTGTTCCAAGTTAATAAAGGATGGAGTGTTGTGAAAATGTATTTAGTTTTTTTTTGTTTTTTTTTTAAGGGAATTCATTAAAGCAAAAAGTCTTAAGAAATGTGACGTAGCTTCAAGTGGAGATGAGATGAAACAACTGTTTAAAAGATCAGCCTGCCAAACAATGCAAGACAAAAGTTGGAAATATACATTCAAGCAAGTGTCATGTATAATACTTGGAAACAACAGCTTTTTATTACAGTGGCTACTCTAGCCATAGTATTTTGGAATGTAAATGGTCTTACAGGTATAGACAAAAAGGAGAGAGTATTGAATTATATTAAGAAACGCAGACTGGAAATAACAATGCTGCAGGAGATACATTTGGAAAGAAATATGAACATGAATTTGACAAAGAAAGGATTTCAGGGTAGATAATCAGCAGAATATCAGGGACAAAAGAACAAGAGTAATAATAGTTACTGCTAGAGGGGCTCCAATAGTGACAGAAGATGAAAAAAAAGACAATAATGGTAGATCTGTGGTAGTAAGGGGCTTTTGTCAAGGGAGGGCATTACAATGACATGCATTTATATTACACCAAAAACTGCTATTATGGAGGTTTAGAAAACATTTATTTAGAAATAATCTGTTTTCAATAGGGAATATTACTTATAGGTGGGGAATGGATCCTGATTTACAATAGAGAGGCTATATTGAGGGACTTGGAAGGGAATATATTTCTGAAGAACTTTATGACAATATTTGGTATAGAAGACTTGATTTCAGTAATAGGAACTCTGACAGAATTTACATATTATTCCCCAAGATACAGTAACTTGGCTAGACTATATATAAATTATATTTCACAGGAACATGTGCATTTAAATTGAAAGCTCTGACACATATACAATAACTGTTTTTTAATCAGTCCATGACCTGAAATAAAATATAACTGCAGGATGAAATAAAAATGAGACACTAGTTAAAAAGAGAGGAATTTAAGCATGGGGTAGTGGAAATTGTTTTTTAGAGTTATTAGAGAAGACAGAAATGTCTTCAAAAGGAATAGCTACTGAGTGGGATAAATTGAAAATAGAGTTTAAAAATAGGGTAGAAGTAAAAGATAAAATGATAAGTTTAAGTAGCAACAGGGGCTAACAAAAGTTAAAGAAATGCAGAATATGGGGGATTCTCACAGAAAGTACAGTTGTGTCGGCATGAATAACAAAGTCTTGGGTCCTGCATCAGTTGCTGTCTCCTCTTCCATGACGTCAGGTTGTCAGGGGGTTAAAACATGCAGCCAACGCCATTTTAATCAGTTTTTCTTGCCCAAGATGTCAGGTGCCCCCCAAATGGGGAACAAAAACATATATATAAAACTGTAAATATATAAATGCACTTTAGAAAACATAAAATTTACCTTCATCTAAAAGCAAATACACCACAAAGGCTTTTGAGTATAGTGAAGAAAAGATATAGAAAGGGAGTTGGCGGGAGGGTAATCCTGACTGCAACAGTGAATACACTCGAACATCTACATTTATGGTAAGTGTGCACAACTGTACTATGTTCTTCATGTTTCACTGTTGCAGTCATTACATTTGGGTAGAATCCCAAAGCTATGGATGGTAGGATGGAACTAAACAGCATTAGGAGCAGCTATAAGGCCCTGCAGGACTGCAGTGGCAAAGCCTGCCCTGGATTTAGAAAAAAAGAGGTAAATGGTAATGCTTTGTGAACGTATGAACTGAGCTCCAGGTAGCAGCTTCTAGAATGTCTCTGGTAGGGACCCCTCTGAAAAAAACTGCTGAGGTAGAGGCAACCCTGGTGGAATGGGACCTGATCCCCTTGGGCACAGGTTTACCATGGTGCAAGTAGCAGAAACGAATGCAGTGGCTTATCCATTTAGAAATAGTCTGCTTTAATATAGCCTTCCCCTCTGATCCTGCAGCGAATGCCACCAGTAGTTGCTCAGACTTTCTTAGAGATTTTGTCCTGTTTAAGTAGAATCTTAGTTGTCTGTGTACATCCAATGAATGCAGAATCCGCTCCCCCTTGTTCTGTGGATTTGGGAAGAAAGTTGGCAGGTGAATGGTCTGGTTAAGAGCCACACTGGATACCACCTTAGGCATAAAAAAAGGATTGGTCCTGAAGGCCACCCCGTCCGTGTAAAAAATAATGAAAGGTTCCACTGCCATGAGAGCCTGTAGTTCTGAAACCCTTCTAGCTGAAGTGACTGCCAAAAGAAAGGCTGTCTTCCAAGAAAGAAATTTTATATCCGCAGTAGCTGCTGGTTCAAAAGGAGGCAGGGTGAGTTTTTCCAGCACAAAATTGAGGTCCCATGCAGGAGTTGGCGCTCTCCTGGGAGGCCTTAATTTTTTGGCCCCTTTGAGGTACTATTTTAGCAGGGGATGAGAAAAGAGGGGAGGCTCTGTGTTGTAATGAGCCAAGATGGCAGAGGCATGGATTTTTATTGAAGAAAAAGATAGGCCCTTGTGAAGCATCTCAGTTAAGTATTGCAAAATCTAAGGAATATTGGGCTTTGCTGTGCCTATTCCTTGTGCTTGGTTCCAAGCACAGAATCTCTTCCATTTATCAGCATAAGATTTTCTAGTACTAGGCCTTCTGGCCTCCAAAATGACATCCATCACAGGTGTACGGAGAGATGTGGTTGGTGAAATTAGTTGATTAGCCATGCTTCAAGATTCAGAGTTTAGAGCCGAGTGCGCAGAATTTGATAGTTCTGCTGAGACAATAGGTGAGGTGTATGAGGCAAGTACCATGGAGAAAGGTGTATCATATTCCTTAGAAGCGGGTACCAGTGCTGGCGAGGGCAGTCCGGAGCAATTAGAATCATTTTTGTTTTTTCCTGTCTGACTTTTAGTAAGACCTTGGAGAGTAGAGGCAGTGGGGGAAAGGCATAGACGGATAGTTTTTTCCAGCTGAAGGATTGAGCATCCACTTTCCATGCTTTTTTGTGATGAGTTCTTGTGCAAAATTTGTCCAACTGATAGATCTATTTGCCTCTCCCCAAAACAATGTCTGGGCTCCCCCATTTTTGTGTTAACTTGCTGAAGATTTGTGGATCCAGTTTCCATTCGTGTGGGTCCATAAGATTTCTGCTTAGGTCGTCTGCCAGAGTATTTAGCTTCCCTGGCAGAAACTGAGCTTGAAGATGTATTTGGTAAGTCAAGGCTGTGTTCCACAAGGCCATGGCTAGTCTGCAAAGGGGGTAGGAGTGGGTACTCCCCTGCTTGTTTATGTACCACATAACTGTGGTGTTGTCCGTCTTTATCAGTAGTTGTCCTGGATGAAGGAAGTCCTTGAAGGCTATCGGAGCATTCTGAACAGCTAGCATTTCTTTCTGGTTGATATGCAGAAGCATTTGGTTTGGACTCCATTTGCCCTGAATGCATCTACCTGCCAGTTGTGCCCCCCAAGCATAGTCTGATGCATCTGTAGTTAGGGTTTGGGTGGCAGGGGGTAGAATACATGACAGTCCCTTGTTTTGGTGACAAGTCTCTGCCCACCAAAGAAACTCCTGTTGCAGGAAGGGAATGAGAGGAATCATTGCTTCCAGGCTGTGACAATGTTGACTTCATAAGCTTTTTAGGTACCATTGAAGTTTCCTCATATGCAGTCTCGCATATGGAATTAGTAGAATGCAGGATGCCATGAACCCCAAAGCCTGCAGAATTTGTCTTGCATTGTTGCCATTTGTTTGAAGTATGTTGTCAATTCAATGTTTGTCTGGCATGAGGTAAGCCATCTGGGCAGTTGTATTCAAGCTTGCACACAGGAATGTAATTATTTGAGAGGGTACAAGTTGTGATTTCTTTTCGTTTATGGTGTACCCTAGGCATGCTAGAAGCCTTTTTACAAAGGCCAGGTGTTAAGAGTGTCCTTGTCTTCTGCCTGAATGAGATAATCATCCAGATAAGGATAAATTTGAATGTTTCTTTGTCTGCAAAATGCAATTAATGGTGTCAGGCACTTTGTAAAGACCCTGGCCACAGTAGATAAGCCAAAGGGCAGTGCAGAGAATTGGTAATGCAAAAAGCCTGCTTTGAAGCAGAGGTATCTTCTGCAAGATTCCCTTATTGGGATATGCAGGTATACCACTTTTAAGTCTAGAGTTACCAACCAGGCATTCTTGCCTAGCATAGACAGTAGCTGTTATAAAGTCAGCATTTTGAATTTTGGAATGTCCAGGAACGTGTTTAGAATTCATAAGTCCAGAATTGGACGCTATGATTTGTCTTTTCTGGGTAACAGGAAAAGTCTTGAAAAAAATCATTGTCCTTTTTCTTGTACTGGCTGAAAAGCCCCCATATCCATGAGGGACATGACTTGTTTCTGGGCCTCTGCCCACTGGTTTGGTGGCAGATCTGGCCATCCGTTTGGAATTGGCAAAGTGTGGAAATGAAATCTGTACCCCTGGGATACTATGTTTAATACCAACTTGTCCTGGGTAATTAAATGCCAATTTTGAGCATGAAGTGCTAGTTTTCCCCCCAAGGGGGCTGCCAAAAGATAAGTGCTTGGAGATGGCAAAGGAAAGTCATTGAGACTGCTTACTGTACGGTTGTGCTTTGTTACCTCCAGATTTGGAGGTGGAGGACCTCATTGCTTTGACCTGCAAGATCCCTGTGATTGATATCTGGAGCCTTTAGAGCACCTGGGCTTGCCCTGAGTGGTTCTGTTGGACACAGGAAAGGACCGATTCTTAGTAGGTCAGTGCCTACTGAACCTGGGTGGTTGCACTTGCAAGAAATCTTTTACAGTTTGCATAGATTTAGCTTTGTCTTCCATTTTCTATAAAACCTCTTCTGCCTTATTACCAGACTGTCACGCTGTAAAGGGGCATCCAGCAATCTAGCTTTAACATGATCGGGCAGAATTTGCTTCTTGAGCCAGGCATGCCTTCTTATCACAGATCCAGTTATGGCGGCCCTGCAAGAGGCTTCCAAGGAATCAAAACCACATTGTAAAGTATGCTTTCCAACCTGTTCTGCTGAATGCAATAAATCCTGTAACTATTTTCCACACAATCAGAAATAGACATAATTTTCTGTTTCAGTAAGCCCGTAACATGCTGTTGATATTTAAGCATATGAAACTGGCAGTTTCAAGCCCTGATTGCCAAGGTTGCAGACGTATAAACCATCTTACCTCATCTATCCAGTGCCCTAGAATCTCTATCAGAAGGGGTAGGATTTTTGGCTGTAGAAGCCTCAACACCCTTGAGACCCTGCAAAATAGTATCAGGATCAGCAGCAGGATTTTTGAAAATAAATTTGTGGGAGTTAGGAACCCTGTAATATCTGTCTGGCTTACTAGGAGCCGGAGGCAGGGAATCAGAAGCCATGCTGGATTCCGAGAACACATCATCAACAATGTCTAATACATGAGGTATTGCCAAAGGCCTATGTGGAGGAAGAAGAAGAAAATCCCTAAGCCTCTTTTTTGATTCTGAGAAGTCCTGACTCTCCCAGTGAAAATGTTCCCTTAAAGTATGTAAAGTCGCTCCAAAAGAGTACTCCTCAGGAGGAGAAGCAGATGGGATGGATTCCTCTGCATCAGAGTCCTCATAAGGTGGAATACAAAATTCCTGATCAGAACAGGAATCAGAAGAAATGGAAACCTGATTTGAAGATTCATAATCAGTGCCTTGCCTAGGCCTCTTAGCGGGGAGGGGTTGTGAACCCCAGATCAAGGTAATGAAATCCTCAGCCATTTTGATCATTTGTTTTTTAGGCATAGGGGCCTGAGCACGTGGCTCATGCATCAGTTTTTTAGACATGGAAGTTGGTTTTGGCCTTGTTTTTGATGATGGCATCGGTTTAATATAAAAATGTTGAGGCCTGAAAACACCCTCAGAAGCCAGTGTCTGCTCACCGGCTCCGGACCCATCTAAGGGACAGACATCCGCGGGTTCAATACTTGCAGAATCTCGTGGCATACCGGACTCCGAATGGGTCTCGGTAGAGGCCTGCGACTCAAAATTAGCGGGTATCAGGGGCTGCGAAAGCGCCTCACTGAGAATCGGCGACTGGCTTAGGAGAAGCTTCGTCGTCAGTTTTGGACCTCGATGGTCTGTCTGCGTCTTTTTCCTTGCGTTTTTGTGAACTCCGGTAGTCGGACTGCTAACCGACCACATTTCAGGGTAGTTAAAACTTGAACCAAAATATTCAGAAGCAAAAATATACTGACGCTTAATAGTGCATTGGTTAAATCTAGCACAAAGCCGACAGCAAGGCACGTTGTGATCGGGGCCTAGGCAAGGAATACAGTACAAATGAAAATCCTTATGAGGTATTTGCTTCCCACAAGTAATGCAATTATTAACTTTTACTGACATCGGTAAGGAGCAAGAAAAAGTTTCCCCAACGGGGTACTTAGCTTTAGTTTAAAGACTTTGGTTCTGAAACTCAAAAACGTAAATTTCAGGAGTCAGCCGACTGGCACTTGCGAACTGCTTCTGTTTCGGGCACCGCACGGCAAGAAAGACTGATTAAAATGGCGTCAGCTGCATGTTTTATACCTCTGATGATCTGACGTCATGGAAGAGGAGACAGCAACCGACGGCAGGACCAAAGACTTTGTTATTCAGGCCAACTGAGGGCAACCTGCCAGCAGATTATCCAAATGTAATGACTGCAACAGTGAAACACGAAGAACATCAAGAAGAGAAGAAATGGCAGAGTTCTGACAAGAAATAATGTATTTAGACAATGCGCATGGGTTTAGAAAGATTGCTGTTGAGCAACTATTTATGATAACTCCAGAGCACAAAAACTTCTTTTAGCACAATGATCTAGGCCATAGAAAGCATGAAGAGTTGTTGCCAAAGTTAGGGAGCCTATGAAAAGAAAAATAACCAGGAAACCCTATAGAGATATTTCAGAAATTTTATGAAAATTTGTATAAAGCAGTAGAATAAGGAAACCAAGAAAGAGCACAAATGGAAATAATTATGCCAAGATTACAGAAATATGAGACTCTACACCCAATAGTTAAGATAGGGAGATGATGAGATAAAACTGATCATGTACAATATCAATCTGCAGGGAAGTCTCCATGGACAGATGATATTCCTGTGGAAGTTTGGAAGTTATTTAGAAAACAGGCAAGGGGGAATAGTATTTACTGGAGAAAACTGGCAAAAGAGTTAAGGTATTGGGAGAAAATAACTAGAGGGGGAATGGTAATAGATTGAGATAAGGTCAAGAAGAGGCTTTAACTGTAGGTAAGAGACTGCCTTCCATATCAGGGATTGATGTTAGAGTATAGGTAAAGAGAAAGGGGTGTTTGAGTCCTAAGTGAAACTCCTCCTCCTCTGGTAGAGTTTTTAGTCAAATCCAGTACAGAAGCTGCTAAGGGGATAATTAGTACGGCATACAAAATATTGCATGATAACTATAGGAATCAATCCGAAGAGGTTAGAAAAGATTGGGAAGGGAGACTGGAAAAGCAATTTATAAGGGAACAAAGGGAGGACATGGTAGGAGCATGGCTCCCAAGTATTGAACAAAATCCAGGATTAGGATTTTCACTTGGAAATGTTTGCACTGGTATTTTTATACTCCAAGAAGACTTTAAAGAATTTTTCCTCAGGTAGATACCAAATATTAGAGGTATGATGAGGAAGGAGTAGCTAACTGGGAATTTTGGGATAGCAATGAGTTGGCTGATTTAAGAAATTCTGTACAGAGTACTCAGAGAAATATTGGTGAGCAAATGGCTGTTAACTAAGGAAATTATTCTTTTGAGCTAGAACACAGGATCCGACTTACCTAGACACAGCAAGGCCTTAAGTTTAATTCTGTTGGCTGCCATATCATTAGCAGATTGAAATCAAAATCGAATCCAACCGTATTTAAAGTTTTGAATATTGGGAAAGTGATAAAGAAACGGAAGAGGGATCTTTTTTGAAAAAAAGGGATGGAGCAAATTGCATAAAAATAAATGGC
Organism: Protopterus annectens; assembly: GCF_019279795.1. Lineage (NCBI taxonomy): Eukaryota > Metazoa > Chordata > Ceratodontiformes > Protopteridae > Protopterus > Protopterus annectens. Next base: position 86,913,200 of record NC_056747.1, on the reverse strand, counting down.
ATTTATGGGAACAATAAATGCGGAATAATGTTCAGGAGTAGGAGTCCGATTTAATAGCAGTCAGGAAATAAGTGATTTATGTAATGTTGGACTGAAAAAAAAAAAAAAAAAAAAAAACAGGTGTTCTAAAGAAAAAAAAACTTGTAATGTCTAATATGTGTAAATGGAATACGTTAATACTGTTCATTTTTGGGTCTTGAATGATATTTTAATAAAGGTGTTAAAGACTAAAACGTTACTGAATGCAGGATGCAAATCATCGATTAACAGCACTATGATCACATCATACAAAATTACAAGAGTTCAACTAATAAAAGTAGAATGCAAGTCTGAGGCTGTGACTGTGATTTGTCAAGACTTTAGGAATATACTTCACACAAACACACAACTAGCACAGAAGGTGGGTAGCTAAATCCTTGGAGACCTCTTTTTAGAAGATCCCTGAAAACACTTACTTCATTAAGTCTCTAGTGCACCTTGACTTAACATATCTATTTATATTCTGCATATGTATATTCATTTGTGCAATCTGCATAGCCTGTATTAAAAGTGCTTAGATGCTAAAGATTAAAACAAAAGAAGTTGCCTTGTTAACAAGATGACTGCAAAAGGTCAGAGAATACCCGGTTTGCACAGTGAGGAAAGAATAAAGTTACTTAGTGAAAGACAGAATGACAAACTATAAAACTGCATATATCTAAAGAAGATTTACAAAATGTTTGAAATCCAAAGAGAGTGTATACTTACATCTACTAAGCACATAAATTCAACACCCACACATAATCTAAATGTAACCATGTTCGTATGTCACAGTACCACCCAACCACCTTTCTCCAATTAGCATATACATTGAACTCACGCCTGTATGTAATCTGAGTAAATGTGTAACTGATGAAAGTATCACATAGCTACAGTAAAGCATTATTACTGTAATCAAAGCTGATATTCCCTTATTTACTCTCTTTACTTAACATCTATTTGTAATGTTACATCTGTTTACCAGCCCCCCGTCGTGTCCACTCTCAAAATGGTCATGTGCCCAGAACAGTCAACCCAGTCAACAAACTGTAAATAAATAAATTCAATAAATATAGATGAATTTATACAAGAAACTAAATAAAGACTCTCAAATACATACACATTAATATTCTACATGTGTGTAAATATGTGTATATATGAAAGTTTGAAACCAACAGGTTATTCAACTACGGCCATGTGGTGTTTGAACTTTGTTTTAGGTGACTCTCTTTGGGATAGCATTTTAAATATTTATGGAGATGGTCCATTTTACAACTGCAATTTGACAGCATATCAAGGCATTCTTAGTGTACATGTCTCATGCCATGTTTTTCAAGGAAGACGTCTCGTGCATTTAATTTACCAGGACTATCCTCACTGATGATTCACCCATATGCAAGCCTTTTTAAGGGTCTTGGAACTTTTGTATTTTCTTATTTAGTTATTGGTTTATCAGACTCGGCCCATTTGCTGACTACACTATGTTCCTGATTTTCTTATTTTACAAGCCATTTGGATATTTTAATTATTTTGCATGCAATAGCATTTGTTGATTTTTGACTATCTTACATTGTAACACTAGCCGTTTTCATACAATCTGCTGTTCAGGAATTTTTTTTGTTCTGCCTCAGAAACGATTTAATCACATTTAATTCATATTGTTGTGTTACTCTTTATTCATACTTTCTACACATCATTGTTTGAGTATGTAATTTTGAAAAGTGTTTCGGAATCTAAATCCTATAAAGAATTTGAATTTAGTGAGCAAATTCAAGATGACACGAGACAAACAGGCCATCAATCCTTGAGTGAAGCTGAAGATGAATAAAAATTAAAGATTACAATGGTAGTCAAAGATCTGCTGTCATATTCACTTTTTGTGCTGCCTCTTTTGTAGGTTTGAGAAGAATATGTGCCTATCTGTTTCAAAGAGGTTACAAATTATTCCATTATACCATACAGGAAGGAAAAATGACACTGGATGGCCTAAATGCTGTTTGTTGAAATACTGCTATCAACAGCCTCCAAAATCTACTGTCAGTTTGTAGCTAAACCAGATGAGCAACTTAGCGGGGTGAGAAGACATACACGCGGATTCAAGAAGAACCCCACCACTGCTACTAAAATGGACGGTTTCTGCCATGTGGAAAAATCCAATTCAGAGATGTTACCACTGGCGGCCCATACATCACATTCGCAAAGACAACCCCTATATTCACTCTCTCACGCACACACCAACATGCCTCTTCTCCGTCTCTTAATGTACAGAATGTCCCTGATATATCTTCTTGTTTTTGTCCCTGCACTCAAATCTTACATGCTTCTAGTCAGTCAGTGATGCCAGACAATAGAATTTCAATCTTCTTATTCTTTGTGAAGGGCATCATGATGCTAGACCTGTTGCTTTTCAAGGAGTCTGAAGTAAATAGGTTAGAAATTCACCCTGGTGTCAATGTTCTTCCCATTTTTGTCCAACAGCCTCCCCCACCTGGAAACACCCCATCACTCTCAACTGTCCAATTGGTGAATAATGTCAGATATTACAGTTTCATATTTCTTATATAAAAATTACCTGCTTACATTAGCTACTTGTCTAGCACAGATTGTTAAGGCTCCTGCTTCACAGATTGTTTTCTGAATTAAGTGTTCAGGGTTTGAATCCCCTTCCTTACAAAAACTTTTTCCCCCCAAAACTTCACATAATATATTGGAGTATCCTTGGTGTCTTGTGCCCCAACCAGTAATGTAGGATTTGATTGTTAGTCTAGAGGAGTGTGGAAGTGAGAAACACACACACACACACACACACACACACACACACACACACACACACACACACACACACACACACACACACCCCACCTCACCCAAATCACACTCATGGAGACACATCCACTGACTCATGCAAACACACACCTTCCTTACCTATCCCCTTAAGTAACCCCTGCACTACAACCACACACACACACACACACACACACACACACACACACACACACACACACACACACACACACACACACACACACACCCAACCCATACACAAACGCACACACCTGGGGCCACTCATCCCTCTGCATTCACTTGCACATGCAGACACACACACACACACACACACACACACACACACACACACACACACACACACACACACACACACACACCTGCCCACTTAGCCTCTCAGCATTTATCTCTAACGAGAACTGGGTGAATGCCAACTTTTGGCATTTTCATTAACACGGTCATCAGTGGTGATTTGTGCCATGGAGCAATTCTCTCTGGCGCTCGGTTCTGTAAATGTCTTATCGCA
>NC_056747.1:86854872-86904872 GCF_019279795.1 Protopterus annectens | reverse complement strand
AGCACGTTGCAGTTATCTACACTGAACTTCAACAGCAGTCTTTCTGCCCACTTAGTCAGCCTTTGCAAGTTCTTCCCTAGGCTCATCGTCCATCTCCATTGCTCTATCTAGGTTCAGGTCATCAGAGAAGATGATACTGTCCTCTGTTCTCTTAGACACATTAAGACAAGCACATTGAAGTGTACTGAAGCTAATGACATACCCCTATGAAACTTCATTACTCTTCAATACCAGACATCTTTCCTCTCACCAGGTGTCTCAGTCTCCTACGGGTCATCCAGGTGTCTCAGTCTCCAACAGGTCATCCAGCTCTTCGGTTTTAATCCTTACCACAATTGCTCCAATTTTCCTTAAGCCTCCTGCATGTGAGTGAGCTGAAGCCATTGAAATCTACGTGACCCACATCTACTTGATCTCCCTGCAAAGTTTACCTAAAACTGGGCCAGGTTTGACTGATGTGTCTTTTTGGCCATGAACTCTTGCTGGTTGCTGTGAAGGAATCTGCCATCCTCTAAAATTTCTACTAGACCTCCCCTCAAAATTCTTTAAATGAGTATCCCTGCCACATCTGTTAAACTAAGAAGTCTATAGTTCTGTAGATATTTTGTGTCCTCCACCTGTGTTTATTTATCTATTTAATGCTTTGTTAGTATGGTGGGTGGGCTGGTCCAAAGACCCCTTTCAGTTGCAACCTAGACCACAGAAACTGTCACAAAACAATTAAAGGTATACAAATTCATAAAATATTAATAGCTTAATTACATCACAATGCATTTTCTACAGAATGTCACTTATTTCAATGTACAAGACTAACTTTTAAAGAAATAAATAACTAAAGTGATAAATATGTGCAGCATCTATCAGGGTTCCTATACAGGTCTATGATACAATATTACAATCTACAGATATGATCAGACTTTACAGTCATACCATTAATGGCAATTTAATGACACTGCTGGTACAATGTAATTATTATTTAAGAAATTATTTGCAGCTTTGTGTTAGGAATTCCATGAGTCCAAGCAGCTGCCTTTGTTTTTTTCTTCCTTCGGGTACTGTAAGAGGTTACTTCCAAATTTTTAAGTCACTAATCTTTCTGATTTTTAGTGGAAGGTGGTTCCATCAGATGGGCTTTTATGAAAAGAGACCTTATTAATGTGGTTTTACTAGGTGTTGTGGAGCACAGTGGATTGGCTGTTTCTGTGTTGTAGTCAGAATGCCAGGTATGGACAGCATCTGCAGTTCAGCAAGTTAAACATCATGCAGTTAAAAAGGAAGGCAGATCTTGTAGAAATTTGTCCTTCTCAGTGAGGTTTAGTAATACTCTCTTAAAAATGACAAATGTGATATAAATAAAATCTGCCCTTTTAGCCACTTGTGATGTTTTTGTTTTGCATCGAAGGACATTGCTGGCAAGCAGTATCCTAATTTTGATATTAACATCTGTATTGCTTTAGCTTTCCTTTCTTAGGATAGTAAGTTTTAGAGTATTTATAAACATACTTGTGTTATGCTGCATGTGCAGGGAGAAAATTTAAATTGCTCGTTTAATATACCACCTAGATATCTTTGAGCCTTTACTGTTTAAAATGGTGTTCTATTTAGGTCTGTTATGAGTTTTATTGTTTTTTACTTCTTTGGAGAGTAACAAATATTTGTGCTGCTTTCGTACAATTAATAACTAGATTGATATTAACAGGTCAGTTCCTGGGCTTATTATTATTTCTGAAAATGTTTCCTCTAGCCCCCTACCGTATTCCACAGGTAGGCAATGGCACTTGTAGAAACATGTACTATTTTCCAACTGGCATGCGACTTGCAATCTTTAGTTTTCATTTGTCTGGAAATGAGAGCAAACATCTAGAGAAGCCAAAAATTTCTAATCATGACTTTTGGCCACATAGCAGAAACAGGGCAATATCTTGTAACCTCCCAAATCATCTTCCCTTAAAGACAAAATTACAAATCAGTCAAATACACAGCTTACTATAACTGCGCTAGGCCAATGACTAATATGGCCCTGTAACGTCCTAGAAAATTACAGTACTGAGGAATATAATGAACTGTGCTAAAGTAATAGCAACATTTAACCACTGCACAGCCATTTTTTGCATCTCAGCCTCAAATACATGCAAGTATAGATGCTTAAATCTCAACAGAAGATAATTTCCAGATTAATATGTGTTGGCAGACTGCCAGAAATAGGTTTAGTTATACTGCCACAAGGAACACACTGTTTTACAGGAGAAGTCTTTCTGCTTGGGTCTGAAAAAGACCACACTCATACTCTAAACCTCTTGAAGCAAGAAATCTGGACAAATCCATAAATAAAAGGGGGACAAAGGCCCAAAAAATAGGAACAATTTTTAAATATTGCTCTTACAAACTTAGAAAGTTGATAGAACAGATTTTGCATCAGCATGAATTTTCTGAAGGGTATGAAGTTTGAAACTTACATGTATGTCATCATTTTCTAACTTCAGTCTTTAATGATTTGCCACTAATTTGCCAGAAAACCAAGTGGACAAAAAATATGGGGCAAAAATCTGGACATTCCTTGAAAATCTGTCCAGTTAAGAGGTATGCAACACTCAATACTCACACTAATTATTCACAGTTTACTGCTTTCCTTTTTCAGCTGCAATGTAGAGTGAAATCAATACGATCAGTTTTAACAGGCAGTTATAGCACAGTCCCTCAGCTTCACTGGGGCCCTTACAAAATGGTAGCCTTGATGATTAACAACATTTTTTCACAGGTGAAAGCAGTTCCAAAAATCTGCTGTAAGAGATCCTGCAGTCTCCATAGATACAAAACAGAATCAAAGTTTTTATTTTGCTTTATAACATCTAAACAGATCTTACAATATTGAAACTTGGGCTTTTCTTCCTCCGTTTTCTTCAAGCAGACTATAATGATAATAGTCCTCCAGTATCTGAACACAAGTGTGGTTATGTTGCTCTTCCGCCAGGTCCACAGCTCTTTTCCCATCCTAAATACAAACACAAAAAGGGCAGTCTGAGACAAACTTCCAGTGCTTCAGGAGTCTGCAGCTTCTAGAAAATACTGGATACTAAATCAACAAAAATATAGAAAACAAATTTTAGTTGCAAGTAGGAGAATAAATGTATATACATTCATGAGCCAAAGCTGTGTATAATTTATCAAAATAATGTTCACAATTAAAATGAGTTTATTAGCCATTTAGTCATTTTCGTTATTTGGATAGGTATACTAAAATAGAAGCGGTTATTTTTTATAAATGGCCCAGAAAAATATAATACTGGCTATACTAGTTATATGCCCAGTTTCCTAACATTGTAACCACTGTTTAAAACCTTCATGTAGTGCAAGAATAGCAAACCTGCAACGCAGGTTCATTCATTTAATTTTCACTCGTGCTTTGATATTCACTTTATCCTGTTCAGGGCAGCAGTGGACATGGAGGTTACAATGGCAAGCAACAGGCACAAGGCAGACTACCAAGGATGGGACACCAGCCAATCTCAAGACGCGCATACCCTGACACATACGTTTATAAGACTACCAGCTCAACTGTCTCCATGTCTTTTGTCCCTTGATGAAAGCTCACAGATTCAAGAAGGGAATGCAAATTCTGCACAGAAGGCATAGCAGTCAGAAAACAAATTACATAACCACAGAGCAATACTAGCCACCACACAACCCAGCTCAGTTTTCTGTAACTAAGCAAGTCTATTCGTCAAAAAGGCATTTTAGTCTGCTTCCATACTTTTATTATTCCAGGAGAGTGGAAATGCTGATGACAAGAAACATCAAAATTACATTAACTTGAGATTCACAAATAGAACGGATACAACTGCATGTTTCCTTCATTTGCAAAACTTTCAGTTTTATTTCTTGTAAACTTCAACTGCATACATATGACCCTCGGTAAGCAAATTAAAATAGCTGCACTGTTATGTACCCCAGAAAAATAAAATTCATACTAGAAGCCTTTCTTGCAAAACATGTTATAAACAAACCAAAAAAGTACTAACCTGATCTTCAAGAGTTGGATCCCCTCCATTCTTGAGCAAGAGTTCCAGACACTTGTAGCAGCCCCAAGAGGCAGCCACATGCAGTGGTGTTAACTCTTCCACAGACCTGGAAACAACAATACAGCTTCATTGACCCCCTGTTTATTTATTTATATTTAATGACTAGCAATGCTCATCTAGGCAGTACCCACTTTCTCTTGGGTTCTGGAGAGAAAAATTCAAGAAGCAATTGTTAAGCAGAAAAAGAAGTTATGTACCTACCATAATGTTCCATGTTAGTCGTCTTCAACTCAACTTCTTTCTTGCTGGTTGGGATCGGAGCCAATCCTCGGTTCTGACTCTGCCATCTTCTATAGCTCGAGAGCTGTTTACTGGCTCGAGGCTACCCATTATCCCATGATGCCTAGCGCTGGCTACCCAGATCTCGTTTGAAATAGCTAACCCAGACATAGCTATAGAAAGGATCCCTCCAAACAAAAGGTTAAGCATACTTATCCTATTCTCTAAGTCAGTAGAGGAAACAAACCAGAGAATACTCAGCCAGTGAAACTTGAAGTCCTCTCGGTCCAATAGGATAGGGGGATGGAGGGGGGGACGCAAGAAAGAAGGCGAGATGAAGACAACTAACATGGAACGTTATGGTAGGTACATAACTTCTTTATGTTAAGTTGTCAATCTCGCCTTCATTCTTGCTGGTTGGGATAACGTCCCTAGCACCTACAATCCTGGGTGGCTCATTGGAACAGACTCTTCAGAACAGAGAACCAAAGTTAGCTCTATTCCTGGAGACTAAATCCAACTTGTAATGAGAAATAAAGGTATGCGGATTTGCCCACGTAGCGGCAGCACAGATAGAGTCCATGGGCAATCTAGACTGGAAGGCTACAGAGGTGGCTAAGGCCCTAGTAGAATGACCTTTCGGTTTGATAGGCAAGTCTTTGTTCCTTAGTTGATAGATAAAGGTAATAATGTGAGACAACCACCTGGATAAGGTCACTTTGAAAACTGGGAAACCCCATTTGCCTCGAGCATAGGAGAGGAATAGTTGGTCAGACTTCCTAATATCCTTCGTCCGATGCAGGTAGAAATGCAATTGTCTATGGACATCCAATTGATGTAACTTGCATTCTGCCTTGTTGGTGTGGTTAGGAAAAAACACAGGTAGGTCTATAGATTGATTCAAATTATTTTCTGAGCAGACTATCTAAATAAATGAGGGATTAGTCCTCAGAGCAACCCGTCCTTATGAAATACTAAGTATGGAGGACGGGCACATAGTGCTTGAAGTTGAGAGACTAGTCTGGCTGAAGTAACAGCTACCAGAAAGAGAGTTTTCCAAGATAGAAACTTGATGGAGCAGGACGCTGCAGGTTCAAAGGGGGACCTAATCAAGGATGTTAATACCAGATTAAGGTCCCAAGTTAAGAGGGGGATCTCTCAACGGGGGTCTAAGGAGAGTAGTCCCGCCTAGAAAGGCTTTACATAGCTTATGAGACATAATGTTTGCATTAAACCACCCAATATGAAAATCTGAAATGGCCGCTAATTGAACTCTGATTGTAGCAGAAGCGGACCCCGAATGAAAGAGTTCTATTAAGAACTCCAAGATTTCGTGGAGAGGAGCTGTGAAGGGATCTATGTTCCTGGCCTGAGCTCAACAAGAGAAACATTTCCATTTGCTAGCATAAGTCCTTCTAGTGGCAGACTTATGGGAGGAGACAATAATGTTGCATACTGCTGGGGAAATGCTGCGAAGCCTGGCTAAGGTTGGAAGTGGAGCAACAAAGCTGTAAGTTGGAGTGTTTGAAGGGATTGATGCAGCCCTTCTGATTGATGGATCAGTAGGTCTGGAATCAGATCCAGAGTCCAGGTCTGCTTGAGAAGGTAACGGTGCAGGAACGGAAACCATATCTGTCGAGGCCAGTAGGGAGCAATGAGGATCATCTTGCAACCCAATGAAATTGCTTTTTGTATGAGTTTTAGTATAAGTGGAAATGGAGGGAAGGCATAAAGAAGTCCCTGGGGCCAATCGTGGACTAGAGCATCTCTGGGAGAGTGACCTGGAAGCGGAAGAAGGGAGAAGTAGTTGCTGCATTTGGTGATGAAGGGGGTGGCAAAAAGGTCGCAGCAAGGCTGTCCCCATTTGCGGAAGATCAGATCCACAACTACCTGACTCAGAGACCACTCGTGAGGCATTAGAATAACTCTGCTGAGCCTGTCTGCTATGACGTTGGACGTCCCAGGGATGTGCATCGCAATCAGAAATCGTTGGGAGGAAATCACCCACTTCCAGAGTCTGAGCGCTTCGACATAGGGGGTAGGACCTGGTTCCACCCTGCTTGTTGATGTACGACACCACTGACATGTTGTCTGATTGTATTGCAATGGTCCCAGAAGGGAGAGAGTCCTGAAGAGCTTGCAACGCTAGGAGCATGGCTCTCATTTCTAGAACGTTTATATGCAGATGGTACTCGTGAGTCTGCCAAGTGCCTTGGACTGTCCTTCCTGATAATGCCCCACCCCCCACCCTATCAGGGAGGTGTCTATGGTCACTGTAGCAATCGGAGGGGGCTGAATGAAGGGTCTGCCCTGAGTCACTAGAGGGGAGACCATCCACCAGGAAAGGTGTCTTTTGCATGCTTCTGTAATCATGATCATATGAGACATGGGGAGCTGTTGGAAGGACCACTGAGTGAATAGAAGCCACTGAAGGATTCTCATGTGAAAGCAGGCCAGGGGCATCAGAAAAACTGTCACTGCCATAGAGCCTAGAGTTTGAAGGACATACCTGACTTGTACCCTTTTGCACTGCATGAGGAATTGAACTTGCTGGCGAATTGTGGAAACCCTGCCTGAAGATAGCTTTGCCTACATGCTCCTTGTGTCTAAGTCTGCTCCTATATAAAAGTAATAGACTGACAGGGCAACAAGGCAAAGTTTTCGAAATTTATAGTAATGCCTAACTGAGAGCAAATTGAAACTGTATAGTCCCTGGCTTGAAGAAGTTGATGCCTGGTGATGAGCCATTCGTCTAGAAATGGAAACACCTGGAATCCTTGACGCCTCATGTGAGCCGTGACCACTGCCATACATTTGGTGAACACCCTGGGGGCTGTGGTGAGACCAAAGAGCAGAGCTCTGAACTGATAATGACTGGCTCCCAGTCGGAAGCGAATGTACCTCCTGGAGCGTCTGTCCATCTTGATATGATAGTACGCATCCTGGAGATCTATGGAGCACATCCAATTGTCCTGACCCAGAAAGGGTAGAATGGACTGTAGCATGACCATCCAAAACTTCGTTCTTTGAACAGACTTGTTCAGTCTGCTGAGATCCAAAATAGGTCTCCAGTCCCCTGTCTTTTTTGGTACCAAAAAGAACCTTGAGTAAGTTTCGGATCCGTGTTAGTCTGTTGGGACTTTCTGGATGACTCTTTTTTCTAGCAGTTTTGAAACTTCTATAACTGCTTGGTCCCTCAGATTGGGTGGAACATCTGGGGGGGATTTGCTTGTCGGTAAAGGGGGTTGAAAGAATGGGATTCCATAACCTCCGGATATGATTGAATATACCCATTTGTCTTGCATTAGGTTTAGCCAGGCTTTTGGGTACAATGAAAGTCTTCCCCCGACTGCCTCCAGAGGTGGACAGTCGGGCAACACTTCAGGGATGTTGGAAGGGCTTGTCAGAGAAAGATTCTCTGCTGCCCTGGTTCTGCAGACCCCCTCTGCCATGAGGGCGGCATCTGTTGTTATTGTTATTTCCTCCTCTGCCCCTGGAGGAAAAATCACTACGTGTGTCAGGCGAAGCTCCCTGGGATTTCCGAAACCACATTTTCCCACTCTTCTGACCCTTGGGGTATGGTCTAGAAGGAGTGGAAAAATGGACTCTCACGGCAGAGAGAGTCTTGCCTTCCTACTCACAACTAGTGAGAGTGTCTTTCACCTGTGGTCCAAAAAAAAGGAAGCGTCAAAGGGAGTGTTGGTGAATGATGCTCTAAAGGTTTCCGCAAAGTTACACAGCCGCATCCATGAGTGTCTCTGAAGTGCCAAGCCTGTGCCTGCGGCCCTACTCACACCATCAGCTGCGTAGGAAATGAGCCTCATGGAGGAGTTGACTACTGAGTTAAGGGTTGCCAGCTGAGAAGCCACTTTAGCCTGAGCCCCTTCAGCTGATGGATCCTGAAGGGTATCTCCAAGCTCTTTCAGGAGATCCCTCTGAAGCCCGGTGAAATGGTATAAGTAATTCAGTGACCTCATGGAGAAGGTCGCTGAAGCAAACATTCACTTCCCATATCTGTCCATGGTCCTGGACTCCTTGTTAGGAGGATGAACAGAGGAGGAAGAAGTTTCCGCTAACTCCTTTTTAGTGGCTGCTGCTACCACCATGGCATCCACGGGAACACCCTTAGTAAACAACTGCCTGTCTGAGGGAGCAGTGATAAACTTGCTTGGCCTCCTCGGGGTTGGTTCCACTGTATCCGGGGCTGGCCAAGCCCTTCAAGCCACCACTGACATTAGTGGATCAAAGGGCGGAGAAACCCAGGAGGTGGAAAGTCGGGAACCGAACGCATCCAGGAATACGGATTCATCCTCTGTAGAGGCTAGGGTATTCCAGTTCCCCCTCTGCTTAAGCATCTCTAGGATGTCAGAGAAGGAAACATCTTCAGAGGGGGATCTCGGGGACCCTTCCTATTCATCCAAATCTGTATCCGAAGTGACAGACTCAGGGGAGTCAATGTGCTTCCTCTTGCACTTCTTCCGAGGAGGCTCCTCTGAATGATCAGCGAAGGCCTCGGAAGAAGAAGAAACACCCAATGGGGTGCCCTGGAGTGGTGGTTCCCCATGCTTGGGGTCTGGAGGAGGGACAGAGGTTGACGCAGGCACTACGGGGGACAGAGCCAGTGGGGTCGAAGATGGAGCTGACTGGGAGGCCAGCACACTCCTCATGACACTGAAGGCATCCCTGCCACGATGCAGAGAAAGCTCCGGCTCAGAGGAGACCAGAATCCTCCTCCTCCACACCGAGGGAGATGGCTCAGAGGCTGATGTAGGAGCAGAGCTCACCTGCGCCGACGCTCCGAGAGGGAGAGCGGGGTTGGACAAGGGTTTGATGCCACTCGTCCCCTCGGAGCCAACGAAGGAGTCTCGGCGCCCAGATCCCTCGACAGAAGGCACCATCGATGGGATCGGAGCAGACGATGGATCTGAAGGAGAAATCGGTATCGGAGCCGACAGTTCCATGACTCAAACCCCGATAAACTCCGGCTCCGAGCTCAATGGAGTCGGAGGAGGAACATCGATAGAAATTGACAGAGCTGACACCTGATGAGGAGGGCTGGACAACATTTTGGCCAGTGCCTGCGACTTCAACAACCTACTGACCTACTCTCTCCACATAATGGTCAGAGAGCCTAGAAGACCGAGAAGGGTGTGAAGATCTAGGACTGTGGTCACGCTGCAAAAGGGGAGACTGAGGAGCTGAATGAATGGACTCTAGCGAAGGGGACCTTGGCCTTTTTTGTGTCCTTGACGGCTCTGAGGGTACTAGTGGAGCCGATGAGGAAGCAGTCTCCTCGGTTCCAGCCAGAACCGAAGAGGTAGTAGGCAAGGCTTGGGCCAATGACGGCTCCGAGCTGGGAGCCGACGATTTGGCCGGTTTAGGGGATTTCACTGGCTGAGCCTTGGCCGGTGAATCCTGAGGCTTGAGAAGACCCCTCAAAATAAGTTTGTTCTTGCTCTCCTGCAGAACTCTTGGGCTAAATGCATGGCAGATAGAACAAGAGTCCTGCAGGTGCACTGCGCCTAGGCAATAGACACAAGAAGTGTGCCCATCTGTCAGAGACATCTTCTGACAGCATGAGTCACACTTCTTGAATCCAGACACTTTGGATTCCTTAGACATATCCAGTAAAAGGAGAAATCACAACTCTAAACTGCTTTGGCCAACAGGTCAGCAACATTAAGAACTTAAACAGACACTAAGACACTACCACAAAAACACAATATAAGATAGATTTTTTTTTTTTTTTTTTTAAGACTAGGATGCCTCTAACTCAAACGGCTACCTAACCAAAAGGCTAACACAGTACTACAAAGGGGAAAGGGAGAGGGGGGGAACTCTCTAATTTTAAATGAGTTCTAAGGGGAAAAACTACAATACACTAAACTAAATCTACAAGTTATCGCCCATCAATAACAACAATTACAATACAAAAAGCCCTAATCTGACAAAATAAAAGGCAGATTAATAAAGTTATACCAGCCTGAGCCAGTAAACTCGCAGCTGAAGCGGCAAACGAGATCTGGGTTGCTAGCACTAGGCATCATGGGATAATGGGTAGCCTCGAGCCAGTAAACAGCTCTTGAGCTATAGAAGATCTCCGAGTCGGAGCCGAGGATCGGCTCCGATCCCAACCAGCAAGAATGAAAGCGAGATTGACAACTTAACATCTTAATATTACACATACCAAGTATGGTCATTATCAGTTTGTAATAGCATACATGCTGCAATGTGTAGTGAGAAATGACAACTAATTAATAAATGTACTTTGAAATGGGCTATAGAAAAACTAGACTAAGTGCAAGAATCAAACTCATTTTTGGCAAAGCAGAAAGAATTACTTACAAATTAGAAGTACAACAGTAACAAGCAATGCAGCTGCACAGAATAAGCAACCCTGTTGCTAAAGGATCTACTGGATAGCCCTGGCTAACAAAAATGGAGACTGGTATACACACACACACACACACACACACACACACACACACACACACACGCACACATGCACTTGTCAGATGCCACATGTGAAAGTAAGGACTGTGGGCTGTTCAGAACTGCAAATGATCCAGTAAGGGATGCAGATCAGGAAACTGAAAAAAAAAAGTTTTTCATCCATAGATTTATGGGTAATTACTAGGCTACGAGTCTGCAAACCATTATAGGATTAGTCAAAAAACAGAGGACAGAATCAAACTCTGTACCTTCTATCTGTGAGAGAGAAAAAAAACTTTGCTAGAATCTCCCTGTGTTCTGACTGAGTGTGCTTCTCAGCTGATAAGTATATTTTATGGCACTTCTTAATTTTTCAGAGTTGACTACAAGAATAATCGAATTCATTTCAGAATACATTTTGAATAAATTGTATTTATTTAACTGTATTTGCTTTAATACTGCTACACACTCGTGTGCTAGCTTGCACTGGACTTGAATTGTTTTTAGTGCTGTTTTAGCTGCTTTTCTGTAAAAAAATTCTAAGCTTTCCTGCCTTTCCTGTAACTAGTATAGTCCAGATACAGATTTGCTATATCCAGGACTGTTTGCAAGCTTCTGAGCAGTGCCAAAGTCTGCTCTTTAATTTTTCCCTTAGTTACACTAGTTCTCTCCTTTCCTGCACTTTTACTAGCTTATTAGTCTAGCACTTTACCAGACTTTTTGTAGCAATTACTGTAGCACACAAAAGTGCTACCAGCACTAAACATTCTACAAGAAAACAGCTCCAGTACTTATTATTAATGCCCACCCCTCCAAGCATGTCTAAAGGTCAGTTCCCTGTGCTTTCTCCTATTAACCTGGTGAACTTGGCATCCTTAGACAATGTAGCAACTGCCTCATGCACACTGACAACCTTCTCCTCTTACCTCCCAACACTCAGACTTGCGAGATGCACTTATATATAGTCAAACTGGAAGCCACACACTCTCCTGCCAAGACTGGAATAGCTGGTCAAGAGAAGGTCAACACTTGCACCACCAACACATAGCCCTCCAGAACACACACCAGCAATACCTTCACATAAAAATAAAAACCACACACCCACCTTCGCGGAGGCTCTCAATAAAAATCTACCCAAACAGCAGAGACCTCCAAGGCAGAAATGCACTCGACCACCACAACACAACACTAATCAAGAGACATAACTCTCCTAAACAGTGTGCCACTCAACCAAAGCCCCTAAGGCAAAACAGCATGCCCAACACACTAGTCATAGGTTACTCGAAAGTGAGGCACACAGATGTCTCACTCACTGGGTTGAAAAAGGAGAAAGTAACAGTCAGCTGCCTCTAAGGCGCCAGGATGCACCACATAACACACGCATTCAGGTCACTCAACAACAGGTACAAATATGACTCTGTCATTGTACATGGGGGTGTGAATGATCCGAGATGTACCTCCCTGGACTACATGAAAAGAGACATGGAGGAGTTCTCAGATTATGTAGCCCAGGCAGGTATGACCCTAGCCCTGAGCAGTATCCTACCATCACCCAGAATGATACCACAGTATAAGCAGAAAATTATAGATTTCAACAATTGGCTAAGTTCCTGGTGTTATTTTAAGGGGATCCAGTATCTGTCTGCATGGGATGACATGACTGACTGACATTGATGCTTTGCCAGAGATGGCCTTCATCTGTCACCCCTGGGCATCCGGATACTGGCCAAGGCTCTTGCCACCCCTATAGTGCCTTTTTTAGGTTGTGTTCCAAAGACCAAATTACCACTGTAACGGGTCCCTATTAAAACCACGAAAGTCTGAAAAATCAAACGGCTAAACAGCCGAATATTCATTTACTCGAAATCGGTTTTCTAGGGGCCTATGCCCCCCACAATCCCCACTAATTATATATACCAACTCCGAGACTGCACTACAGTGAGGAAAGGGCAAATTGTCCGATCTTCACTGTACTGCAATCTCAGAAAACCGATCTAGAGTAGCGGAATATTCGGTTTTTTAGATGTTTGATTTTTTAAACTTTCGTGGGTCTAACAGGGACCCCACCATAACAGCTACAAACAAATGCAATCTGAGGGTTATTGCTGCTCAACGCTAAAAGTTTAAATCTCAAAATGCACTCACTTGAAGCACTCCTTAAAATGGAGAACATTGACATTTGTGCCTTAACAGAGACCTGGCTCAAGGCAGCAGAAAGCACCCATGCACTACCAGGCTATAACTCATTCCACACCCAGAGCTTGGACTGAAGTCCAAAGGCAGTGGTGTTTCCATATTCATAAAGGATGTGCACAACTCCAGACTGGTAGCCCAACATAATGCATCTGAGATACTTAAAGTGCAACTAACATTGGGTAAGACAGCGATTCCGGTCATAGCCTGCTATAGATCCCCAACCATGTCCCAAGACACACAATCCACTTTTCCAAGCACCCTGGAGAATATTAGGGTCCAACCTAACACTCTTATACTGGGCAACTTCAACTACCCCTCCATTAACTAGGAAAATGACTCATGTACCACTACACTTGCCCAACGTTTCCTGGAATTCATAAATTCTAATACCCTGGACCAGCTCATTCTTACCCCCACTAGAGGTAGCAACATCCTTGACCTGGTCATTACTAACATGGGAAACTACTGCTCTACACCAATAGTCAACTCCTCCCTGCTTAGATCCAACCACAAAATAATCACCTTTGAAATCCGCATCCCTCCCGGCCCCCCTCATCCCGCAAAGGTAACCACCATGAAAAACTTCTCCAAAGCTAACTTTGGGCTCTTAAAAACAGAGGTGGCTAACTTCACGGCACCCATGCAAATGGAGATCAGTTACATGACCGCCGAATCATACACCAATGCACTGTACGAACACGTACATAAATGCATGGATCGCGCCATACCCAATAGAACCAAGACACACTCCTCCAAAAAAAAAAAAGGAAGCCAATCTGGTGGTTCCCTGCCATAAACAAACTCTACAACAGAAGGAGGAAACTGATGCGGAATACGGTGAAGTCCCAAGACTGGAAAAACTCCCTTATCAGCCTCAACAAAAAGTTAAGATCCCTTATCAAATCCTTTAAAGCTAGTTATGAAAACAGAATTGCAGCAGATAGTAAAGACAACCACAAGGCCTTCTATAGTTATGTAAAGAATCTCCACAGCAATACCCAGATTTGCTCTGAGCTACTGCACAATGGTACCTCCTATACCGAGAGAACAGATATTGCCAGTAAACTGGCAGACAGATTCAGTGCCAGCCTTACCCCTCTCTTGCCCCACAAGAGACCAGTCACAATACCAATAGAGTGCCAGGCACCCAATATTACTGCTGCACAGGTTAAAACAGCACTGTCCAAGGCCAAGAATACAGCTTCTATGGGACCTGACAATATCCCTGGCTGTGTTCTACATGAACTACAGAGTGAACTGGCACCTCACCTGTGTGCCATGTTCAGTCATAGCCTCACCTCAGGCTTTGTCCCTACCGAATGGCGCACTGCTAAAGTCATACCTCTCCACAAAGGAGGAGCGACTACAGACCCTGGGAACTATCACCCCATTAGCCTGATGAGTCTCATATGCAAAGCTATGGAGCGTATCATTACGAACCTAATAAACAAGGATATAGGGAATCTTCAAACTCTGGATCCCACACAGTTTGGTTTTGTGAAGGGTAGATCAAGCCTGCTCAACCTGGTCAACTTCTTTGAGTCAGTCACCAGAGCTGTGGATGAAGGCAAGGTGGTTCATACAGCCTACCTTGATCTGGCCAAGGCCTTTGATACCATTCCCCACTCAGGAATCATAGAAAAACTCACTAAGCTAGGCATCAACCCCTATATCACTAGGTGGGTTGCAAATTGGCTCACAGGTAGAACCCACAGTGTGAAAGTAGCTGGCTCCAAGTCAGACTGCCGACCAGTCACGTGTGGAGTCCCACATGGTTTGGTCCTGGATCCCGTCTTGTTTGGTATCTACTTCTCTGATGTCCAGGCCAACACGAAGGGACTCTGGCTGACAAAGTTCGCAGACGATTGCAAGTTAGGAGCTATTATTAACTCCCCAAGTGATGATGACATCCGACAGAAAGACCTCACTGAGACCAACGACTGGTGTCAGAACCATGGCCTTAAGCTCAATGCCAAGAAATGTGTCATCATCCCCTTTGGGAAAAATCGGGTTCCCATGAATTACCACATCGATGGTAGTCCACTGAACACAGAAGGTGTTATAAAAGAGATCTGGGAACACAGGTTGATAGCAACCTCTCTTTTGACCATCACACTGCCACTGTGGTCATTAAGTCCTTCTATGTGGCACATATAAGGGTTTTGCATCCAGGAAGAAAGAGGTAATTGTCTCCCTCTACTCTTCCCTCATTAGGCCAATAATTGAGTACAACGTCCCATTTGGCATGTAGCTCACTAAACACCTGAAACAAATGGAGAGGCCACAAAAGTACCTCACAAAGAGGATCCTAGGCCTTAAACATTTGTCCTATACGGACAGACTAAAAAATCGAACTATTCTCGGTGTCATATCGCCTCCTTAGAGGCAATTTCTGCTTGACTTACAAAGTCACGTCTGACCCAGCTCTGTTAGAAATGCTACATCTGAAAAAATCCCAATCCCTCTGCACCACACACTCCAGAGACCTCAACCTCATTACCACAATCAACAGAACATGCTGGAGGAACAGGTTCATAACCCAGAGACTGCCCATGCTATGGAACAGACTTCCCATACATGACAAGCAGAGGACCTCACTGGCCCTCCAAGAGAAATCTTGATGAGTGGATGGGAAATAGAAAATTCAAACCAGGGATCACGCCAGTGGCTTTACTCGACAGAGGCACTGGGAACTAAGGTCGGGTGGCACAATGCCAGAGTAATCCTATGGGCTAGGCTTGTAAAGGATTCAGGGCCATTAGCCTAGTACACACCTATGAACTTATGAACCTTAACCATTATGCCAAATCCTCCATTCACAGCACTATGGCCCAAATACCCTGCCACCCATCTCTCATGTGCACCATGTTAAGTAATAGGAACAAATTCAAAAGCCAAAGGACAGTGACTATCAGGCCTAAAATTAGTGTTTGGGAAGAGAATCCCTCCAACCCAAGAAGGTTGAAGAATTCTCTGAAATCTGAAATGTTAAATTTCGTCCCTCCTATATGGTAAGTTAATATCTGTAATACAAAATCTAACAAGACTCAGAAAATTATTCATTAAAGTTATCAGATTATCAGTATCATCAGGTTATGAGCAACAGCTCCACTTCCATTAGTTTTACTCATTTACAGCACCAGCATTTTAAGATTTCTGTTGAGTACATCCTCCGCAGGCATTCATCTTGTCCTGCCACCTTTTTTCTTGCAGATTTGTTATGGATATCTGTGAGGAGTACAGGATTAAACCTCCACAGCAGACTAACCTCTCCTTCCTGACAGCTCAAAGTAAGAAGCCTCAGAACTTGGGAAAGGTGTTCCTTTTGGGAGGGATACAAAGTACATTATTGCATACACTTGTATATCTACAGCTATATCTATCTATATCCATCTATACATCTAATATATATATATATATATATATATATATATATATATATATATATATATATATATATATATATATATATATATATATATATATATATATATATATAAATCTCTCTTGGCTTTTCCCGGTTAGTGGTCGCCACAGTGGATCACCTTGTCCGCTCATGATTGGCAATAGAGCTTTTACGGTGTTGAGTTCCCAGCCCGGCACCCAACCTTCCACAGAAAGCACACACACGCACGCACTCATGCCTAGGGCCAATTTTAGCATGTCCAATCCACTTGCAGCATGTCTTTGGGGATGTGGGAGGAATCCGGAGCACCCAGAGGAAACCCACACGATCACGGGGAGGACATGCAGACTCCGCACAGAAGACACCCCAGCCGAAGATCAATTTTATGTGTATATATATATATATATATATATATATATATATATATATATATTTATTTATATAGTTGCCCAAAGGGATGAACTCAAGTTTTCCCACTCCTCAACTAATACATTTACAGGACAGCATGCTAACAATGGGTTTTCCCACCTACCCTCACAATGACCCACCTACACTGGTGTCACAGAGGCTTATATTTCTTAAGGGCACTATGGAATCGCATTCCTCCACTAATCCTAGCTGTACAACTCTCAGCTCTGCTGTAACACACAAAAAAATGCTTAACATTTTTATTAAAACTATTAAAAAAATATGATGATAAAAAAGAAAACAGCAAAAATAAAATTTAAATGTAAAAACACCAACTAAAAGTCGATATTTTACAGAAGAAGTAAAACAGAAATTAGTTAAAAGCCAGAAATAAGGACAAGTGAAGGAAATACTATAGCCAAAAAATACCCGTTGAGAAAAAGCAATCCATGAGTCACAATTCACCTGAATGCAACTACTAAAGAATAAACTTGAGGTAAATCAGTGAAGTCACAAACTAAATGTATAATATTTAACATTTCAACATGCCAGAATTATTTTTGAGAAACTGTTCTTACGCCAATATTTATAGATAGTAACATTTTCTCAATGTAATTTTATTGTACAAATTTATTTTTTTCATAGGCAAAACAGGGAATGTTAAAGAAAACTGTACAGTTGGAGGTTTATTTATTTGTTTGCTGTGGTTTTCCTAGCAGTTGTCAAAATACACCATAAAATGTCATGTTGATCCATCTACACAGAAATGAGGGCATTAGAAATTACCAGGAATGTTTACACTTCAAAATTATCTTTTCAGAATATTTAAGTAGTCGTCTGGAAATCTTGCCAAAACTAATACAGTTGTGCAAGATAAAAATGTATGTTCCCAATCTGCTGTTCATGGACTTCTACACCTCTAACATGTACGATTATCACTTCTCAACATTTTACTTATTTTATTTGGCATAAGAAGGTTCTATGAAGCGACTTTGAAGAGATTCTCCAAAATAAAGATGACAATGAAGAAACAGGAGATTGAACATTTACAGCCAAGCCCATCTTTTACAACCAACTGATGCATATGTTCTCTGTTAACAGAGAACCACTTCTTTTGTTCCCAGATCCCAATGAGTCTGAGGGCCCATTTTGTCCACAATATGGGTGAGAGCCTATAGGTTGAGTCATGTCCCCAGTGAGGTGAGAGTCTGATGGGGTAGTTCCTATCTAACATCCCCACCATCCATCATCCCCACCATCCATGCTGTGGTTGTATCTTTTGCTATTGCCTTCTAAAAGAGAGTGCACTGTATGCACATGCTACTACACAGTAGCATCCCATGGTATGATACAAGAACTCATATAGTGCTTAACTGTCCAGCCAGATGAGGGGAACAACTATAGCCCCTCCCCTTGCGGCGAGCACAAATCACAGCTGTTGTGCATTCCCCCACTCTCAGCTAACGCCTCAAGAGACTGGCTCTGCTAGTCTAGCCAAAGTCAGGGTTTCATTGCACTTTGGCAATGGAACAAGCTGAAATAATATGCTTTTGAAGACTATTTTATCAGATAAACAAAACTTAAATTACATATTTCCCTCAAGAATCAGAATAACTTTTTTTTTTTTTTAAACTATTCAACAGTGTTGGCAGCAAGTACTTTGCATGTGGGCTTTTTCTGGTGGTATAAAGTGCAGCTTGTAATTTACAGCTAGAGTATTCTTCCTATAGTGAGGTAACATTTACAGCTGCAAGGGATCAGGTTACTGTTTGCCTCATCTATCAAGTACTTCTTTGGTGAACTAGTGTCTGTTCTCAAACTCCAAAATTGCCGCTTGCTTGCTTGCAGCTCTGTTTTTTTACGGTTTAATAGAGCTGGTAACAACTTTGTGTGCAAGTTTTTTTCTAGATTGAGGTGCAGCTTGATGATTAGTAGCTACAGTACCTCCATACAATGACGTGATATGTGTCGAGCTGTAGGGAGCCAAGGAATTCAATTTACTGGGTGCCCTGTCAAGCAAGTAGTTCCACAGTATCACAGTAGTCCTTTTCTTCCTCCTATCCTCCCAAACTGCTAATTGCTTGCTCAAAACTATGATAACTTTACAAGCGGTGTGGTTGTGCACAACTATAAAGATGCTAGGAAGCACGTCGTAAGTTTTTTTTTGCATGCTAATTTGGTAAGCGTATGGGTGAGTGAGCGAAACAGAAGCCATTTACATAAATTAATTCCATGGAAAGTAAATCAGTCATAATGAGACTATTTTCTGATTGTTTTAAGGTTTTTAAGAATTTCTTGTCACAGTCAGAAATAGTAACATTACTGGTGTTACTTAAACATTTTAATTTACTAGCCCACTGACACTGTCTTTATTGCACAACAATGAAAATAAGACAGTTGGCTGAAACTCTCTAAGAATCAGATGGTTTCTTCAGTTTGAGACTTGGTACATATTATGGGCCTTTATAATTACACTGTGGCTTCTTGTTTACACTGTGGCTTCTTGTTTTCTGACCGTTTTAAACTTCTATTTGTCATTGTTTGGCTCTAACAACACTAGCAACAGTTAAAAGGGGTTTACTGCTCGTCGTGATAGGTCTTTTGTAGGATATTAAGGTTGTTCTTTTAATAATAACAAATATTCTATTGAAAACTTAGCATAGCCTTAAACATATCTTAAAGCCTATGGGGTTTGTGGTCATAAATTGCTTATTATTTTTATTCAGCATTTGAATATTTGAACTTGACTTTCATAGTTCTTATGAGTACATTTTTGAGTACTTGCTTTGTTTTTATGCCATCCAAGTAATACTTGTATTATGTCGGTATATATTGTTTTAAATAAATTCTTCAAACTGTTTTACATCAGTTCTTAGTATAAGTTGGAATTAGATAGGTTTTTAATTGCAAAAGTTTTATTCCTATTTGGATTCTAATTCTTTGTGACTGCATATTTTCCTTAATAAACACTTTGCCTTGAAGATAGAAGAAGATATTCATGCTTTAAATGACCTCTGAAAATATAAACGTCTTATTAAATGCACACACAAAATTTATGCGATAGTATGTTCAAACAGTTATAGACCTTCAAGGGTAAAAATTCTATTAGAAACAAAAATGTGGTACTAACAGTATATCAGAAGAACACACCCAGCCCACTTCAGCGTTTCTTGGTTTTAGAGACTTAGTTGATGCAAGGCCTAGTTCTGATGTATCTAGATCATGCTTTCTAAATGTGTGTGTTGTCTTTCGGCTTTTCCCGGTTAGGGGTTGCCACAGCAGAACTCCGGTCGATTGGCAGTAGATTTTGACAAACTGCCGAGGTGCCAACTCAACGTTCAACCTTCAACGAAGGCACGCCTATTTATGCATGCCTTTCGAACGCCCACCCAACCGCGGGCAGGACATGCAGACTCCACACAGAAGGTACTCCCCGCACTCCAGCCGAGAATCGAACGGGAGAACCTCTTGCTGTGAGGCAACAACACTACCGCTGCACCACCGCTGATGTAGATCATGCTTTCTAAATATAGATTACAAAAAGTCTACTGATGATTAAGTAATAAGTTCACTAAAAGGGACCCTCCCCTCCGAACACCACCATTGTTGATTCTATAATAAGGGGGGGGGGTGACAGTTTTATATACATTATAATATACAATCAAAATCATAGTGTTACTCAGAACTAGAGATGTAGTTGTTGCTTTAAGTAAATTACTTTCTTCAGATACAAAACTTTCTTCAGATACAAAACTTTCTATGGTCATCATGCAAGTAGGAAAATGATACACTTGACAAGCTGGTTAGACACTTTTATGATTGCAGTCATGGAAAAAAATTAAGGGTCTTAGAGCTAAGCCATTCTTTTTGCCTAACTTAAGAATTGCAAGACAGAGTAGACTAACTGCATAAATAATATAAATACCTACTTTTAGAGATAAGATCAGTAGATAACTGGTTTTGGAGTTATTTATAATCACAAATGGGACAGCTCCCCAGCAAACCTTGTAACTGATAACAGCAAGTTTAGAACTAAACCTATTTGGTAGAAGTACTTTATCAATAACTCAATAATAAAAGGAAAAAGCTCCTGATCATCAGTAACAGATGTCCACTTCTTCACTGTAAAAGGGATTTGAAACTGGCAAGTCCCTCAAACTTACCAGTGGGAAACGTAAGTCTGAATAAGATCTCAGGATTGCAACTAGTTCAAAAAACAATCAAAAGGCCTTCTTCATTTATATTTGGAGGCTTAGAAGTAACCTGAAATTCTGTACTGAGCTCCTCTACAATGGTAACCCGTTCTCTGACCCCAAAGGCATTGTTAGAATTCTTGCAGAAAAATTCTGTACACTGACCCTCTCTCCTGTTCCCTCCATTTCCCCTTGCTCCCCCACCCAATTTCAATTTGGAGCAAGTCCTTCTGGCACTTTCCAAAATTAACAACACTTCAGCAGGCGTGCAGGGATTCAATCAACTCTTCCAGAGCCTGTCCACTGGTTATGTGTCTGAGTTGTGGAGCCATTGCATAAAGAGAATCAGAGGTACAGCTGACTTCTTTGGTACCCAGTGCCATAACCCACTGCAGCACCCTCATACTCTCAATGTGAGAGCCAAAAACAATGGGATCCCTTCACTCTGGTACTCCTCAAGAGTAGAGAAACACCAGGTGCCAATACCCGCCTCATGCCCCTCATGCTCTGGTATCTGAAATTAACCATTAAAATCAGGTTGGAAGACTGGATAAGTGATCACAAATTATGTCTAGGGATATGTGCAGAAAACCTACATAATGGGGGACACTGTTCGTTTCCTACAGTATTGAGTGATGCCCGAGCTTCTCAATGGTCTCATTTGGCTTTAAAATTAGTAAGCTTATAAACCTATAACTGGATTTTTAATGATCATCTCATCATGTTGGCCAGTGATCAGTGACAATCGTCTGCAGTTGGACAGACTCTTCGCACATTTGATTTTAAAAATCATTTAAGTTTTAAACCGAGGTTTTTCACACAGAACAAATGAAGATCAGAAAAATGAATGGTTAGTGATTTTGTAAACTAATGTTAGAAGCCTAACTAGTAAACAGACTTTTGGGCTAAAAATTTAATAGTACAGGGCAGTCACATTGCAACTAAATCTTAGTAAAGAGTAACTGGGTATACGAGCTTTAGGGGTACAAGACTATTAATGAAAATATGCTTTTCTTTAAGCAGAGGAAAAGGAATTAATGTTTATATGAAATAAAGAATAAACGTCCTCTCCGCTGCATGCCTTTCAAACAAACTGAATTAAATTGAGGACTCCAATATTAAAAGAGACCTTTTGATCTTGATATAAACTTAATTGTTGTTTACAGACTCTCTGATTCAAAACTGCAACTTTATTATGTGTGTGCAAATGAAATTATTTTGAGAGAGAACTTCAACCAGCCATCATTTAAATGGCCTACTTTTACAAATTACACAAATAAGAAAGGTCTGTTACAAAGATGTTTGTTAGATTAACAGAACAAGTTAATGTTCCAACCTGAGGTAACAGTATTCATAACTTTATTTGCCTTAGTGCATCACACTGCTCCATATCAGTTGAAAATATTTCCTCCTCTTCCTGCTAGCAATCATGTGATTTCAGTCTGTAAAATTACACATTAAAGACTACCTACTGAACTATGATAAGGTAACATAAAAAGTATTACACGTGACAGCTATGATGACACATGAGTAAGAGAGTCATAAAACTGGAATACAACCTTGGGGAACATAACTATTAATCAACCTTTGAGGTGTTCAAATACAAAACTGTGATAAAGTTATGAAACATTGAAATTATCATGGACTATCTAGTAAGAACAAAAGAGAAATAAATAAAATGAACAAGATGAAACTCCAAAGGATACACCACGAGAAGTTAGAATAAAATCACTGTCTTTTATTCCAAACAGCACATAAAACAGAGTAAAAGATCTTCATCAGATCTATTTAAACAACAATACAGCATTTCTTATATAGTAAGTATCAACCAATTAAAGACACACATCAATTTAGCCAGCCTAATTAAGTTAAATTAACTAGATTAAATTGGTGATTGGTTCATCAATTTACAATGAATCCTGCTCGTGTTTTAAGGTTGTAAATAGTATTGCACAGCCTAATACTTCTGCACAACCCAGAACTTCTATATCTCGCAGTTTCAGTTTGAAAACTAAAACTAAGTTGTTACAAATTTATTTATTACATCCATACAACTTATAAAGACCTACATAGTACCGGTCTGAATGCACGTTTCATATAGGTCACAAGCTGTTGATAAAATTATTCTTCAGAAGAAGGAAAAAAAGACATATAGCTAGTTGTTCATTCATTCTTTCCAAGGATTCTATAACAGCCCGCCCAGCACAATCCAAATAATGTGGTACACGCGGGTATTTAGTTATTAATATAGTGAGATTCTCCATATAAAGGAATGTAATTCTTAGAAGTCTCAAGACAGACTATCTGTAGATGTTCATCTGCATTAGCTGATATTGATTATATTGATTTAATTTAATTTACGCTACTAGTCTAAAAGATACCATTCACGTGACGCTGAAAACGTCACGCGAATACAAAATACAACAGTGCATTAAGAACCTAGGTAAACACAATAGTGTTACATAAAATATGTAAAATATAATGTAGCATAACATCTCAATCATAAAATAAACACAAAAAATCAAGATGACTGGTAGCTAGTCACTTATATAATCTCTTGTAATAAGCTAATTAACATGTGTAATTACAAACATAAAACAAAACAAATATATGAAGCATGGATACTCATAATGTCAATGTAAATGAACATGAGATGTATATAAAACCTAATAGTGATGAATGAAATATGTAGAATTTTGTTAAAATGTACACCAGTGATTGCACTAGTGAATAATATATCATATTTATCCATGCATGTAGCAATATGTTATTTCAATTCTTGCAAAAAATTCATCTCTAACAGTAAACTAAGTTAAATAATTTAATTTTGTTTGTCATAGGTGAAATAATATGAAGATGGAATAATGCTTATTAAACTAGTACCAACAAAAACTCCAATTAGTAACCAGCTTATGATATCACAATACAAGTCCAGAAAAACATAAGATAAAAATATATGTATATGTACAAAACTTATCTTCAGACTTAACTAGCAAATACTATAATTGTAAAGATATTGTAAAAATATTACATCCCCATCTTGAGATTGATGTTCATAAGTCTTATCCCAAGGATAGAAGATATCCATTTCAATTCATTAATGTGCCATAAAGGCAAATATTTCTATATAAAATGAAACAGATAAAGTAAAATAAAATAGAATAAAATAAAAGTGATAAAATAATGTAGTCACTTATTCAGTTTTGATATGTTGCATATCTTAATAGCCTAAACCCTGAGTTTCCTAACTAGCATGAATAAAAATATGAATGAAAATATGAAACTATGAATGAAAATATAAAGATACATATATCTAAAGGCCATGCATCTATTCACAATGGCTTAAAGCTGATAAGTGCATATATATATATATATATATATATTCTAAGAACTGAAATAATCAATATATACAATGCTGAAGTGCAAATTCCATATATCAGCTCAATGAATATTAGTTATTTCAATTTATTGTAAATGATTCCATGAACAACTCTATTTTTTCATGTGGTGCAGATGAATAGGAACCAATATTAAACAAAATTCTGGCGCTGGACACTTGTATTAACTAGCTTGAAAGCATTATCTCTGTTTTAGAATTGGTTTCAACGAGATATAATTATTAATCCCAGGTTAATTCTAATTTAATCCCCATTCTAATGTTCTTTTCACTATCTGCAGGACCCTAAACCTGAACTCATGTGTAGAATTGAGTTTACATGTCTCATTCACTTCGTTGTTCTTACGTATATCATAAATATGGTTGTACATGCGGTCTTTTAGTCTTCTTTTAGTTAAGCCAACATAGAAGGCTTGACAAGGCCATGTAGACCAAATTTGTACTGTTGCAGTCATAATGCCCTCTCGGTTTAAACTCAAAAATACCTTCGGGGTGTCAGTAGCATTGTACAGTTGTAATGTACTTGCACATATTGCAAGAACTACAAGGAAAGGTGCCTGGGGCCAAATGATTATCATTACCCATGTTATTGCTGAAATTCCTCGAGAATATATCCTTCAAATTGTCACATGTTTTAAAGATGAACACTGGTCTAGGACCAACTAAAGCTCTGATTTCTTCTGTAGCAGTTAGTATATTCCAGTGCTTGTTTATGATTTTTCTAATCTGAGCATTGTCATTGGAATATTTCATACAATAAGCAATCTTGTCTCTGTCATGCCCCCTACTGTTTCGATACATTTTATAATCGAAATCACTGAAATCAGTGTCTTGTTTTTCCATTATTCTCTCATGCAGAGCCATGTTGTTTCTATTATTATTCTCATTTATATTACTGTTTTTGTTTAATGATTCAAATGAAGGAATAGTGCTCTCTCTCATGTTTCTCACTAATTCCATGTTGTAACCTCTGGCCGCGAAAATACATTCCATATTGTCAGCTTCTTCTTCAAGCACTAAGGGGTCCTGACAAATCTTGGTTAATCTAGCAAATTGACCTTTCACTATCCCTGTAAAGATGTGCCTTGGGTGCATACTGCTCTGATCTAGAATACTATTCCTCCAACAGTTCTTCCTATATAGTTTAGAGGTTAAAGCACCTTCTCGATTAAAGTATAGGTTCACATCTAAGAAATAAATAAAAGTAAACTGATAAACCTTGGAAGAAGAGAAAAATATGTCCATAAACTTAAAAAAGAAATACAGGAAAATATGTAAGACATTAAAATTAGTATCAAATAAGGAAAGGAAGTTAGTTCAAGCCTGTATAGATCACAGATCTGCCTTTTTATAAGTATATCATGAAAGGAGAAACTCTTTTGATTGCTTTTCTGCCATACAGTGATAAAAGATTGCTGTTATATTATCTATACAAAAGGTTGAAGCACAGAGCCAGCATCTAACAAACATCACTGGCATTAATCAATCACAGGGCAATCCTGTGGTACAAGGGTATTGTACTGCAGCTTTAAAAATGAAGACTGTGCTTGACTGATTAAAACCATACCATATGGATTTAAAGAATTAGTAACAGAGATTTGGGAGAGTTGTCCGATTAGCACTGTTTTCCCTTACATTTTCAAAAAACAGTTTAAAATATATTGAAATTATACAAGAAAACAATCAGGTATACACTACCAAAGTACGTTCCAGGAAAACCAAAAAGATGCAGAAGATATGAGGAACGTTCCACCACAGCGAAATAAACATAAAACTTTAATGGATAAAAACAACTTATATCCTCAAAGCCAGGACAAGTGCTTTTGGCAATAAGCCCTCTTCAGATCCTGATTAAGTAGTCCTGAGCATCTGATTTTTAAAAAGAAAAGACACCCCATCACATTCCAAACATTTGTCAGATGACACATTAAAATAAAATGCAAATTAGCATAATTTACCTACTACAACAATTACCCAATTAGTCTTTGTAAACAAAATTTGATTTTACGACCAATTAAATCATTTCTTTAGTATCTTCCTCAGTATTTGCTCCAATGAAAAATTGACTCAGACCAAGTCATTCAACCAATAATAGGCATGGGCTTGCCGATCCCCTTATTACCGTCCTATACAATACTTTGTTTTTGTGCTTGCACATCTCCACGAAAACAGCAAGTTCATATTGCCAACCATGAGTTGTAATTCCTTCATAAATTTCCAAATATCTTTACTGTTAAAATTTCCTTGTCATAAGAAACTTTGCAAAGTGCTTTGTTTTCATGCCTGCACTTCTCCACAGAAAGGGCAGGCTCATATTGCCATCCATGAGTTATAGTTCATTCATAAATTTACACTGTTTTTTAGCTTTATTTAATTTCTAACTTAATTATAAGTCAGATAAAATGCTTTTCGAATTCATATTTTATCTTCACAAAGAGCTTTATTTCACAGTGCGATTTGGAACATCATGGTTACTGCTGTTCATCTTCTAGTCAATCGGCATTGAAAATTCACATTTCTAACCAGCAGAAACCATTCATAAATACAATATAATTCGAAGAGGCATGGTTATTCCTGTTCATTTATTAGCCAATCAGCATAGAGATTCTCATTCATAGCCAACAGAAAACGTTCAAAGGCAAAAATTAGTATCATAATATACAATTTAGACATCATTTGGTGGCTACTTATTTGAAACTTCACATTGACTTTACAAAGGCAAATCCCCACCCCCGACTTGGGGACCCCTAAAGGTGCTTCTCTTGTATACATAAGCATCTCCAAAACAGCAATAAGTCAGCGATGCCCACCGCAAGGCTATAGTTATTTTCATGGGCTTGGTACCATATTCTGACAGGTTTTTAATTTGATTTTATCTAAAAGGATGTTCTTATAAAGGCTCTTGCAGTTGATATTTAAATTCTCACAATATACCTTGCCCCACATTGCGATACAAGATACTATGATTACTATTTATATTTAGACTTTCACAATGCACCATTCCCCACGTTACGATATAAAATACCATGGTTACCATTGGGCATTTTCTAGCCTACCTGCAGGTTAGATTCACATTTATATCCAATAGAAGTAATCCACAAGCAAAAGAACTTTATATGCACTTCGCTTTATACAAATATTTCAAAAAGAAAAAAAGCGACAAGTAAAAATGCCAAGTTAATAATACCTTCTGCAGTGTTATAGTTCTTATGGACTTCATGCTGTATTTAATTTAGTTCTATCCAAGAGAATACTCAACATAAACCCTTACAATTTATAATTCAGCTTTCACTTAATGGCTAATGTTTCGAATAAACTTGATATCAGCTTTACAAAGGCAATCTCCCTAGATAAATGACTTTGTATGGTATTCCATTTCTATTCATAAATATCTCCGAACGAGCAGCAGATTAAGGATGCACGCTGCAAGGTTAAAACTTTTCATGGACTTTTATACAGTGTTTTAATAAATTTTAATTTGATTCCATCTAAAAAAATACTCTTATAAAGGCTCTTTTTAATTTATGATTCAACTTTCACAGAGTGCCTTGCTTTACTTTATGGTGTAAAATAACGTGGTTACTACTACTCATTAACTAGCCAGTGGGTATGTCAGATTAACTTTTATACCCAATAGAAACCATCCACAGTCAGGAAATCTTTTTGTACTCTCTCACTTTATACAAGCATTTCTCCAAAAAAACAATGAGTAGTAATGCCAAGTTGATGTTGCCTTCCACAAGATTATAATTATTTCATGAACTTTATTCTTTATTTAATTTTTGTTCCATAAAAAGAATACTCTGACAAAGGCTCTTCCAATTTATAATTTAGCTTTCAGAAAGCGTCTTGGCTCAAAATACAATGTAAGGTAGCATGGCTACTACTACTCATTTTCCGGCCAATCGGCATATCAAGATTCACACTTGTAACCAATGGGAACAATCCACAGGAAAGAGAATAATAGTTCACTTTATATAAATTTCTCCAAGAGGGCAGTGAAAAAGTGACAAAACAATACTTGAGTCACCATATAATGGACCATGCTGTTAATTTCTTAATCAATCAAAAATAATTCACATTTATAGCTATCTCACTTTATACAGACATTTCTCTGGGAACACGACAAGTAGTAATGCCAAGTTAATATCGCCTTCCACAAGATTATAATTATTTCATGAACTTTATTCTCTATTTATTTTTGTTCCATAAGAAAGAATACTCTGGCAAAGGCTCTTCCAATTTATAATTAGCCTTTCAGAAAGCGTCTTGGCTCGAAATATGATACAAGGTAACATGGCTACTACTAATTTTCTGGCCAACTGGCATAGCAAATTCGCACTTATAACCATTGGGAACCATCCACAGGCAAGTGAACTTCGTATACTACTTCACTTTATAAATTTTGCCAAGAAGGTAGTAAAAATGTGACAAAACATTCCTTGATTCACCAAATAATGATCAATGCTGTTAATTTTTTTAATCTTTCATCAAAAAGAATTCAGATTTATAAATATAAGCCATTCATAAGCACAATGTGTTTTAAAACAACATAGTTGTTAGTGTTCATTCCCTAGCCAATAGGCTTGAAAAATTGCACTGTTGTAGCCAATAGAAATCATGCACAAGCAAAAGATAGCCTCATATTTTGTAATTTGAAGTATCGCTTAACAACTGTTTTAGAACAAACTTCAATTTATCTTTGCGAATAAGACTTCTCTCGTCTAAAGATTATTTAAAAAGCACTGCCTTTACATACATACATCACTAAAACAATGGCAAATTATAAATGCCATGTGCAAAGTTGCAGTTCTTTCTTGAAGTTTGTACTGCTTTTTAGTAAACTTTTGATTTCCAATTATAACTTGGTCAAATGAATGCTCTTGCTGGAGTTCCTTAATTTATACTTCCGCAAAATGCCTCCACTCACAGTGAAATGTATATAGCATGGTTATTACTGTTCTTTCCTGGCCAATCAGTACATCATACTCGCATTGATGGCCAATAAAAGCTATTCACAGGCAAGATGACTTGTAAAGGAGCAACAGATTAAGAATATCATCTGCAAGTTTAGATTTATTTCTTGAGCTTTATGCTGCATTTGATCTTTCATGAGCCTTATGTTGCTTTTGGGTACACTTACAATAGCGGTGCTCTTGCTCTCACAGTTTTTGAAACTTGTGCTTAAACTTCTACAAAGAAGATGATATAAGGGATGGCATCATACTTTAATTGAAGGGTTGCTGCTTAGGGTAAATAACAAAATGTCTTCGCGAATCTAGCTTTCCTTATCAAGAAACTTTTCTAACTTCACTTAAGTATTAAGATAATCAAAGGTAGACAGTGCCATCTGGCAAGGCTATATACCTTTTGTAGACTTTATATTATGGATTTAATACTTTTTAGATTTAATAACAAATGAATCCTCTTGCAGGAATTCTTGAAATTTCTTTTGCTTCCACAAAGAGTCTTACCTCATAATGCGATTCCAGATCTTATGGTTATTGCTATTCTTTTCCTGGCCAGTTGATGTATAATATTCACATTTATTACCAATATAAACCATTCACAGGAAGGAGTACTAACATGTGCCATCTGCAAGGTTATGTTCCTTTCATAGACTTTCTACTACATTTCAATACATTTTTAATCGGTTTTCTCCAAGAGATTGTTCTTAAGATATAGAATATATGTCCATAACTGCAGATTAAGAGGCCAACATAGGAAAAGTAATGTTATTTAACTATGTAATTCTATTTCTTAACACTTAAGTCTCCTTTCTTTCAGGAATGGTTTCAGTGGTACTTGTCCATTTAGACCAGGTGAATGGTCTGCTCTCAAATTCATAATCCATTTGGCTTCTTCCATCTCAGTTTTATTTACTAAATTTCCTTCTCTTGCTGTGGGTTCTATTTTTTGAGATAACCATAAATGTGAAAGAATGTGTAGTATTCACTTGGATAGGAGTATGCAAGGCATTAGTTTCTATATGATTTCTGATATCAGATTGATGCTTAAATATGCATTCCTT
The DNA here is from genome assembly GCF_019279795.1 of Protopterus annectens. Classification (NCBI taxonomy): domain Eukaryota; kingdom Metazoa; phylum Chordata; order Ceratodontiformes; family Protopteridae; genus Protopterus; species Protopterus annectens. The sequence continues at coordinate 86,874,511 of NC_056747.1, read as the reverse complement.
CAGCATCCTGTTAGTCATCCCTACATAATAACTTGGACAACTATCAGATGTGGTAATACAGATAACATTTTTACTTCGGCAATTAGCATAGCCATGGAACCAATATCCTTTCTCAGTGATGGGATGAATGAAAATATTATTAGTATTATTTACTGAACAGGCCTTGCATGTGCCACATCTATAGGTACCCATTTTTTGGGAAGACTTAATATTAGATGATCTTGTTCAATTCTTACTACATAACATTCTTTTCAAGTTCTTTCTATTCTTACAAGTAAAGCGAGGAGCCTCTCCTATTTCTTTCAATTTGCTATCTGAAGTCAAAGTAGACCAATATTTCTTGATCACTGAGCATACTGCAGCATTGTCAGTACTATAAGCAATATTCACTCTCAGTGGTTGTCATCTATTTTTCCTGTCTTCATACACAGAGGTATTCGGATTCCCATGGGTATCACTTTGTTGGTAAGATGGTGAGTAATACGGTTTGCCCTTTTTGGCCCTTATGGTCATAGCTTTCTCATTAGTCATCTTAATGTTATCCATCTTGTCTCCTCGCTTAGCAAAATCAGATAATTTATTCTCTTCTCGAATAAAAGTGTCTTCTTGTGTGCATAACCTACATATGCATGTCACTTGGTTATCCACTTTATTGTGGAAAATATGCCTAGGATGCATCCTAGAATAATGTAACATGTGGTTTCTCCACATTGATTTCCTGAAGAGCATGGCATTTATGAAGAGCATGGCATTTATTCTTTCAGTTGGATCCAATTGCAATTTCACACCCAAGAAATCCACCATTTCTCTAGATACTTTGACTTCAAATTTAAGTAAGGTAGTAGCGTTTGCCAATTATTCAAGAAATCCATTTATTCCTTCATCCCCATCACATAGGGCAAAGATATCGTCCACAAATCGATTATATAATGCTACATCCATAGCCCATAAATTTCCTTGGTTAATGGCCCATTTTTTCTCCCATTGGGCTAGAACTAAATTGGCATATCCGTTTGCACAGAGGGTGCCCATTGCCACCCCCCCACACTTTTGCCAAAAATAAGTGTTGTTATAAACAAATACATTGTTCTCTAGGACCATCTCTAATAATGTGCATATAACATATGAATCCTTCTTTTCTTCTCTCAATAGATCTCGTACGGCCTCTATGTCATATTGATTAGGTGTGGATGTAAATAAACTATTTACATCCATAGTGACCAGAATCCCGCGGTGGTGGTGCTGCGGTAGCGTTGTCGCCTCACAGTAAGACGCTGTCCGGTTTGATTCTCAGCTAACGCGTCTTCTGCGTGGGGGACATGTGTGAATGAGTGCACCTTCATTGAAGGTTGTGTATCAGGGCTGGTAACTCGGCACGTAAAAATCAACTACCAATCATTAGCGGACCGGAGTTCCGCTATGGCGACCCCTAACTGGGAAAAAGATGAAAGACACAACAACATCCATAGTGACCAGAAGTAGATCAGAAAAATCGGTTTTGTACCTCATCACTTCAAAATGTTGGTGTATAAACTGGGCTGTGTCTTTTACTACCGTAGGAACTTTCTCTAGATACCACAAACGATAGTTCAAGGATGCACAAATATCACCAGTAACCAAATCAAATGCACCCAATGGCCATTTGAAAAAAAAACTCCACTTTATTTTGTAACAAACACAGTCAGATTATAAAATAGTTGAGCGCTTTCATCATCTTTAATGACTTCATCAGAAATGAAAAAACATTCTGCCATTCCAACAAGCTATATATACTTTAGCACAAATAGTAATTGGCTAAAAAGTTAATAAATCAATTAAGCAATTAAATCATTGTATCTCTGAAAAACACAGTTCAAGCAAGGTACAGTATGTTAAAGACATAATGTAGTATAGTTTTATATAGTATATAAAACAAGAAAATTATACTAAATGGGGTATCACCAAAAATTGTTTTTTGTTAGAAATGTTAGATATCACGTCATGAAAAGCATTCTTAAATGTAAATTTCATTAAATTTCATAGATTAATACAAGATAAAAACTTTTGTTAAAATGTTTGAGTACAACATGTTTCTTAACACTTCAAAAATTAAAAAAAATGTATAAGAAAAAGTTAGACTTATAAAGATATAAATTTTTCCAGCACCATATTTATTATAGTATGCATCATCAATCTGCAGCTCATTCGGAGTTATTTATGTATAGAAATGGAATACCATACAAAGCACTCGAGTGCCCCAGTCTTTAAGCTGGGTTCTAGCCTTAAGGGCTGGTGTTATAGAAACACTATCATTTAAACCTGGGGGTAACTTGGCAGCAAGCCTAAGCTGCCATAACAGTTCCTTCTTGCTAAGCTGATTCTTCCATTCTCCCCCTAGGTTCAATGTGTACACGGTCTATTATTCCAAATTTAAAACGATAAAAATCGGCACAATTCAACAATTTTTTTTTTGGTGACACCCCATTTAGTATTTTTTTTTTTTGTTTTACACACTATTCGCATGCTTTCTGAAAATCTAATTATAAATTGGAAGAGCCTTTGCCAGAGTATTCTTTCTTATGGAACAAAAATAAATAGAGAACAAAGTCCATGAAATAATTATAATCTTGTGGAAGGCGATATTAACTTGGCATTACTATTGGTCATATTCCCGGAGAAATGTCTGTATAAAAAGTGAGAAAGCTATAAATGTGAATTCTTTTTGATGACTGATTAAGAAGTAAACAGCATTGTTCATTATATGGTGAATCAAGGATTGTTTTGTCACTTTGTCACTGCCTTATCGGAGAAATTTATATAAAGTGAAATAGTATATGAAGTTCTCTTGCCTGTGGATGGTTCCCGTTGGTTACAAGTGCGAATCTGACTGGCCAGAAAATTAGTAGTAGCCATGCTACCTTACATTATATTTTGAGCCAAGACGCTTTCTGAAAGCTAAATTATAAATTGGAAGAGCCTTTGCCGGAGTATTCTTTTTTATGGAACAAAAATTAATGGAGAATAAAGTTCATGAAATAATTATAATCTTGTGGAAGGCAACATCAACTTGGCATTATTACTTTTGGAGAAATGTCTGTATGAAATGAGGAAGTACAAAACGTTTTCCTGACTGTGGATGGTTGCTATTGGTATAAAAGTTAATCTGACATACCCACTGGCTTGTTAATGAGTAGTAGTAACCACGTTATTTTACACAATAAAGTGGAGCAAGGCGCTCTGTGAAATTTGAATCATAAATTAAAAAGAGCCTTTATAAGAGAGTATTTTTAAGATGGAATCAAATTAAAATTTATTAAAAACACAGTATAAAGTCCATGAAAAGTTTTAACCTTGCGGTATGCATCATTAATCTGCTGCTCATTCTGAGTTATTTATGTATAGAAATGGAATACCACACAAAGTCCTTTAACTAGGGAAACTGCCTTTGTAAAGCGGATATCAAGTTTATTCAAAACATTAGCCATTAAGTGAAAGCTGAATTATAAATTGTAAGAGTTTTTGCAGAGTATTCTCTTGGATATAACTAAATTAAATATAGCATGAAGTCCATAAGAACTATAACACTGCAGAAGGTATTAACTTGGCATTTCTACTTGTCACTTTTTTTTTTTGAAATATTTGTATAACGCAAAGTGCATATAAAGTTCTTTTGCCTGAGGATGGCTTCTATTGAATATAAATGTGAATCTAACATGCTGATAGGCTAGAAAATTATCAATAGTAACCATGGTATTTTATATTGCAATGTGGGGCATGGTGCATTGTAAAAGTCTAAATATAAATAGTAATCACAGTATCTTGCATCGCAATGTGGGGCAAAGTATATTGAGAGAATTTAAATATCAACTGCAAGAGCCTTTATAAGAACATCCTTTTGGATAAAATCAAATTAAAAACCTGTCAAAATATGGTACCAAGCCCAAGAAAGAACTATAGCCTTGCGGTGGACATCACTGACTTATTGCTCTTTTGAAGATGCTTATGTATACAAATGAAGCACCTTAAGGGGTCCGCAAGTCAGGGGATTTGTCTTTGTAAAGTCAAAGTGAAGTTTCAAATAAGTAGCCACCAAATGATGTCTAAATTGTATATTATGATACTAATTTTTGCCTTTGAATGTTGTCTATTGGCTATGAATGAGAATCTTCTATGCTGATTGGCTAATAAACGAACAGGAATAACTATACTTCCTCGAATTATATTGTATTTATGAATGGTTTTTACTGGTTAGAAATATTAATTTTCAATGCCGATTGGCAAGAAGATGAACAGCAGTAACCATGATGTTCCAAATCGCAATGCGAAATAAGGCTCTTTGTGAAGATAAAACATGAATTCGAAGAGCGCTTTATCTGATTTATAACAAAGTTAGAAATTAAATAAAGCTAAAACACAGTGTAAATTTATGAATGAACTATAACTCATGGATGGCAATATGAGCCTGCCATTTCTGTGGAGAAGTGCAAGCATGAAAACAAAGCACTTTGCAAAGTTTCTTGTGACAGGGAAATTTTAACAGTAAAGATATTTGGAAATTTATGAAGGAATTACAACTCATGGTTGGCAATATGAACTTGCTGTTTTCGTGGAGATGTGCAAGCACAAAAACAAAGTATTGTATAGGATGGTAATAAGGCAAGCCCATGCCTATTATTGTTTGAATGACTTGGTCTGAGTCAATTTTTCATTGGAGCAAATACTGAGGAAGACACTACAGAAATTATTTAATTGGTCGTAAAATCAAGTTTTATGTTTACAAAGACTAATTGGTTAATTGTAGTAGTAGGTGAATTATGCTAATTTGCATTTTATTTTAATGTGTCATCTGACAAATGTTTGGAATGTGATTGGATGTCTTTCTTTTTAAAAATCAGATGCTCAGGACTAGTTAATCAGGATCTGAAGAAGGCTTACTGCCGAAAACGCTTGTCCTGGTTCTGAGGATACTAGTTGTTTTTATCCATTAAAGTTTTATGATTACTTCGCTGTGGTGGAACGTTCCTGGTTTCTCCTGCTTAGAAATCAAACTTTATTGGATGAAATTTACAATTAAATGTAACAGCTGTCCATCTGATATTACAGAACTATTAGTCCGTTACCCTGTCCTGGATAATAATGGAAAAACTAGTAACAGGTTTCATTACGGACAACTTAATTGTGCTTAAATTTTCTTTTAGTTCAAGGAATTGACTATCTGTAGTTTATGTTTTTTGCCATCATGTTACCAAGCACTTATTTAGGACTATCTATACAAGCTGAATTTTCATATGCCCCTGATAAATTGAAGTACAACAGATTAAATTCTAAATTACCTTATTGTAATTGATTCAATCTTGGTTAATTAAAAGGATCTAGTTAAAGTGTGATGATGATCATTCAGACTGGTTTCACCGGGGGAATTCCTTATGGTTCAATCCAAGGTCCATACTTGTTCACTTTATACTTGTCACATCTTAGAACCCAAGAAGAGGTATTTTTTCTTGTGCTTATGATATTAGCATGGGTAAAATATTGACCATATATTATATACAGGCAAAAATAACACCAGCAATGAAGATGAACAGACCGGACACTATTAAGCATAACATGAAGTATTTAAAATGTGAGGTCCAAAACACGGCCAGGTTATTAAAACTTTTTTATATATTAAAATAGTTTTTATACTAAAATTAATTGATCGGCACACCTTACTTATAGTTCTCGTATTTTTATATGTAGAAATTTTTTTATTCAAATTTTATGTTATTTATTGTCCTATTCTGGGATATTTTGGCATTCTGCAGTTGACATATAAACGGTTAATAATGTATAAGGTATATAAGTATGCATTTTTTGATAAGGCACTATATTAGAATATATATCTCATTTTCGACATTTATTAAGATATATATTTTAATGCCTTTGAACAACATCTTTTATATTGTATTATCGTGTTTTTAAATTAAAGTTTAGGGAAATGTTCTTTATTTTACGTTTCATCTGCTATGGCTGATGTAAATGGTAGGATGTCTCTCTAAAGTCAGGGATGTTGTAATGTCAGAACAGCAATGTTCTTACATGATTGATTGAGGAGCTTTTAAATGTTATTGGTTTTTTAGTTCTTTAATGGTCTGAAGAAGCGAGTGTGACTTGCAAAAGTGCTTACCTCTTTCTGTTTAATAAAAAGTTTTAATAACATGGCCGTGTTTCGGACCTAACATTTTGAATACTTCATATTACACACAAAATGTAATATAGTCCTAACCTGCAGGAACTTCCCTTAATCTGCTGTCTGTGCTCACTTTTGCTCGGGCCAGCCACAAGCCTCGGATTTGCGACTCTCCCCTACCCACCTCAGGTTATAAAGCAAAGTTTCAGCAAAAGCTCAAATCAGCCCTGGGAAATCTCAAACTTACTTTTATATACAAGCCTTCCTTTACAATTAAATCATTAGGTGAATGTCATTGAACTGTGTGACTATCATTGTAAGGTGAGCACAGCTGCATGAGCTCCAATCAGCTTCCAACTTGGAGAGCTTTAATCAAGTTGCCCACTAGGTGGCGACATACTCTGCTAATTGTATAAGATCCCTATTCCCTCTGTATCCAGAGTCCAAGATAAAAACTATTCCAAAACAAAACTTTAGTTCAATCCCATTTCCCTTAGCTCTACTCATCCTTAAAGAGCTTGACAGCAACATTTGTTTTCTGCAAGATTAAAAGCTCTGACAGTTTGTCTTACTCACATTTCATGGCTCCTGTTTTTTTGGACTCCCTCCTGCTGGGGGGCTTGCTCTGCAACCAGGTCTATCAGCCTAATCTCCCATTGATATTTACTATCTCCCTGAGCTATTCTCTTAGGAGGCTATATCAATACAGGTACAGGATGTTTGGACCCCGCCGATTCGCCCCCAACCGATTCGACCCCGGACGCTTGGACCCCAGTAAAAAATGTAACTTAAGTGAAGCCAAAGCACATTAGAGCATGAATAGAAAAGAAAGACTGTTTAAACATTCTTAAAATTAGTTTAGACAGTCTTTCTTTCATATTTATGTGTTTCGACTACAGTAATATTAGATAGAAAAATAAAATTATAATGAAAAGCAATAACTGAAAAAAAAAAGAAGGAAACAACCAGTTGGATAAATACCGGAAGTTTGCAGCATGATCTATTCTGGAGTTAACATATAACGGTAACAATATCAGTGTAAAAAAATAAAGTTAAGTATAAAAATACAGATAAGACAGTTATCCCTAGAAATGTAACATAAAAATAACACTTACATAAAAAAATATAAGCAATAAATCAATTAACAAAAACTCCGGACTAGGTCATGCTGCGGACATCCAGATTAGTTATCAAACAGTTGTAAAACATAATTACTATACCGGACATACCCCAAAGAAAAGCATAACATCGGTACCAATTATAAGAAATGCATATTAAAAAACAATAAGTTTATGACAGAACAGCAATGTAGAAATTTAAAATACAATTGCAGCCTAAATGGAAATAATTAGGGAAAACCATTACAGAAATAACAAGTACAAAGAAAATGTATAGTAAAAAGAAAAAAAGAAATACATTTAACTACCTAAAATAAAGAAAATGATGCAAAAGGGTAACGAACTGTAAATTAATTTATATCCATAACAGATAAACTATAAAAGGAATCGCACACAGAAAAAGATTAAGATTAAGAATGTATAATACATTACTGTACTGCCACCTAGTGGCAATAGTAAGATATCATTAGAAAATTAAAACGAAATATAGCTCCAGCAGAGAATCAGTTAAACATGTCGAAAATTACCTCAAAAAGAAATCGAGAAAAAATAAGTTATAATGGATATCTGTACTGCTTTGCGAAATGCAACCATGATCAGACAATAACATTTTGGAGATGTGAAAAAAGAACGTCCGATAACTGTAAAATGAATAAAAAAAGATTTCATTTAATTTTAAAGAAATTATTTATTGTAGATAATAGATTAGTTAACATATCAACATAATATAAAATAAAAAATATATATTTAATTGATGGAAAACGTATGTTATAAAGTAACAGTAGTCATATGTTAAAACATAACACTAATTATATGTTAAAGATTTAAATGTTATATTTATACTAACCAATGTAATTGTTTGTGTCTTTCGGCTTTTCCCTGTTAGGGGTCGCCACAGCGGAACTCCGGTCTGCTAATGATTGTCAGTAGATTTTTACGTGCTGGCTTGCCGGGCCTAACACACAACCTTCAACGAAGGAACGCCCATTCACGCATGTCGACACACAGAATACGCTCTAACTGAGAATCGAACGGGCAACGTCTAACTGAGGTGACAACGCTACCGCAGCTATACTAACCAATGTAATAATTAAATAAAATAAAAATATTAATAAAAAATATATTTACAAATAAAAATTAACAGTGTTATTATTGAATAATTGATTAATAACAATGATAAAGTACTTAAAAGAATATATTTGGGGTCAAATAGTCTGGGGTCGAACTGTCCACTAAAAAAAATCACATTACAATACATATAAATTTATACGTGAAAATGTATAGAAATGCATTGGGATAGAACCATCCGGTGTCGAACAGTCCAGGGTCGAATAGTCCTGCTTCCATCAGTACCCACTCCTCTGGGAGCCATATTTAAAATGTCACGTAGTCCTAACGTGCAGGAGCTTCTCTTAGGTTGCTGTTTGCGCTTACTATAAACCTTTCTTATTTTTCTATGAATATGCCATTTTAGCATTTCTGTTTGCTGTCATAATTCACAGGAATTTCTTTGCTGTTTTATGTTAGTGCTACATTTATTATTGCTATTTAGAGTGTATAGTCTGACAAATCTGTGATTTTTTTTTACTGCTCATTCTATATGTAGAACTTGGTGGTTACTACAGTGTGAATATGCATACTTACATAGCCAAACTTACCTAGAAAGCTAGAGTGGCTTCATAGACAGTCCCTTTATTGATATCTGCTCTAAAGTATTCTGTATTTAATATTAATAAACAGAGACATACAGTTGCTGTTTATTTATTTTGTATACAAATAACAGAAACAGTGTTTGTTACAAATTCTAGCCAGTAACATACCTAACTACAGTTCTAATTGGTATTAGCTAGCAGAAACATACCTGCTATTTGTAAGGAGAAACATATGGTTTATTTGTTATTTGAAAAGCAAAAATTGCATTTGGTGCAAACTCTAACCTGCATCTTTACTAACTGCAGTGCTAATTGGTTTTAGTAAGCATAAACATACAGTTATTTGGTATTTGAAAAGCAGAAACAGTCCTAGGGGATTTAATAAACTCCGTGTAGGCAGAGAGTAAAGCATACACAGAAGGTACCATGGCCGTGTATGCAGAACCCCCTCAGTAGCATGCCATGCATATTAACGAAGGCACGTTACTGAGGAAGCACATGTAACACGGTTACTGAATCAGTGTAGGGAGTGTGTTACTGTGTCCGGAAATGATTGACACACTCACTGCACTGTCAAAGAGCTGGGTATCAATGTAAGCATATGTAATAAAAATTTGTGTGTGTGTGGGTTTGTGTTGCGTGCAGAAATAGACACATGCCAGACATCTAAAAATAGGAATGGGATGCATTTAATTATGAATTCAAAGGTCAAGTTTAAGCATAGCTGAGTGGGTTTGTGACGTGCTTAGCAGGGCTTAGACATAGAGAGGTATATGTAAAAGTATAGCAGACGTCTGCATGTCCACGTAGCCAAATGGTTAGAGGGACAGCCTTATGTGAAGTAGGTGCAGGGTTTGAATATACAAACAGATAAAGCATTTATTTTGCAAATACAAATTATGCCAATTAATTTTAAGTCTGCTTTGCTGCGCTCAGCTAACCTCTGCCAAGCACTGCTTAAATAAGGAATGTTTTAACAGTGAGCAGCTGGTTTGCGCATTGCTAAGCAGTGTGAAGCACTGCGAAGCAATGCCCATTTAAGCATTTCACAGCCCAGCTAAGCATTGCCAATCTAAGCACTGCTCAGTGAGTTTCGCGATGCTAAGCGATGAGCCACATATTTGAAAATTGCCCAATGGCTATACAGGGTGGGAAAACAGGCCTAAGTGCAACAAGTGGGAATACAGCAGAACCAGTTGGAGTTTGAACCAGGTAGGAGCTAATGGCAGGTGTTGGAGAGGGTGTGCGCTTCTGGGCACAACTGTGGGGCATTCTGGAGTCCAGGGTCATGGTTGGACACCTTGTCCGGCTGCAGCAGGGCCAGTAACAGGGATCAGAGTACAAATCCACAGCCTGTGATGGGCTGGCACGTAATCTCACCAGTTCTACAGGTATCCCCCACAAAGGTGAGCAGGTCCGTCATCATTTTGACGATCTGAAGTGACGGAAGAGGGGACTTCTGGACACCTGGGTCCAGGATGCTAGAGATGGGAATTTCCCCCAAGTTTGTAAGTACTGTTTGGATTGTTTTACCGATACCTAAACTGAAAGTGTGATAGACAAGTACCCATAATGGTGTGCTTCTCTCTCTACAGTTGCAGAAGAGAGAGCTCGCAACCTTGAGGCCCATGCAGGGCACCTGGCCAGGTTGCGCCATGGGTGTGGCGAGTACAGATGCATCTTATAATGTATAGTCATATAAGCAATAAGGAGAAATGTATAAACTGCCATTAGGTATATACAGTTTTATTTGTACTGCAATGAATGTGGTCATAAAGCTGGACTGCAATAAGCGAGTAATGCCAGGTATAGTTCAATAAAGATGAAAGCATGAAACCGGAGAATGTTAAGGAAATAAAGTGTCTACTGCATTAATTGTGGAAATACAGCTGTATTGCAACACCTGCATTGTATGAACTGTTCTGCAATAAAGACTGGAAAAATATACCAATCACTGCATGAAGTCACCCCTAATAAGGCTGCGTTTTGCAATGTGTGTATTTTTAAGCTGTTGTTCATGAAATTGAGTATTACATCTGCTGTGAACTAAACTCAAAGAATACCACTAAGTGACTGAAGGTTAGCTAATAAGGAGTGTTCTGCTAAACTGTAGATTTGGAGCTGTACTAAGTGATATAATACATTATATTTGTTCTGCACTAAGATCTAAAGGAATAATAGGAACACCCAAGGTATACTCTGTATATCAGGATTGTCTTTTGTTAACCATTGCATTTTAGGTATATACATGGCTGCTTCGAGGTATGCTGCTGCAGGCAAGTATGAAACTGTAATAGTTGTAGACTGCAAATATACCATCTGCAACTGTATATGGGTCAGGTAGCCAACCCAGCACAATATGGTTTGTACACATCAGAGATATTTCCACCCACTAGGGGTATATAGTGTACACCTATTCTATGTATTCATGTACAGTTCACCTACCATCTCTGTCATGCATAAATCTCATGCATGTGTGTTCAACTGCTAGTGCAATCTTGTATAAAACAGTCAACTTCTATTACCAGGTCATATTGTTTAGCATGTGAGCTCTAGGCAGATATCAGTCAATCAATATGCAACAGTGGCACAATAGCTCAGTTTGATAAATGCTAGGTCTGATGTATATTTCGTCACACACAGACCAGGGTTTGAGTCCAGTGAAAAGTACTAGTAAATATTATTGAATCACTTGAGTTTTGTTAAGAGATGTTCGCCCCACAGGAATTACAGGTAAATAAATGGCTGCAGTAGCCCTTAGAATGTGTTAATAACTTGTGTGTTCAGATGTAACAGAGTATTAACAGCATTGTTCAGAAGTGTGTTAAGACTTAAAACCAACAAGTACAATAATACTAATTAGTATTATATTATAATTAATTTATAATATATATATAAATATATATATATATATATATATATATATATATATATATATATATATATAAATAATTATATATAATTATATAATATAATTATTATAAGTATTATTAGTAGTATAAGTACTAATAAAAGTTGATACAATAAATAAAATGTGCAATCTTGCTATGACTGTATGCCTGGTGTGTCTGTGAATGTCTGCTGATAGTTTAACCCCATGCCTGCCAAGGACAGCATGATAGTTGTAAACTCTACTGTGCACAATACATATCTCTCAAGTGTCACGCTGTCACAGACTGATCACTGTTGCCTAATCCCTCTGTCACAGATCTTTCATGGACATTATTTGTGTCAATAGCACATTCACACTACATCAGTCCACAGTACACCCTGGTAGTCAAATCTGTCCCCCTAACATGTAATAGTCCTCATTAGTTGTGTACCTGTAGGTGTTACAGCTTGGCCCATACTGTCCCATGTGGATAGCTCGAGAGGTATGTATGTATGTGCTACAGAAGGTATAGGGCACATGTATACATAAAGGAAGGGCAGACCTGTAGATTATATTAAAAAAAAAAAAAAAAAAAAAAAAAAAAAAAAAAAAAAAAAAGAAGAGTACAGTTGCAAACAATATAGCCTATACTGGTATTAATGGACTGTATTTTTCTCTCCTCCCACCCCTTATCTGCATCATAATTTATTGTTATACATAGGTTATGGTTTACTATTAACATATGTTCTTCTCGAAACATTATGTTGGACCTTGTGTTTTATTACGGTTATGTTTTACAACAGTTGCATACTAACATACCTTGTTGAATTCCCTATGTTGTTGGCCTTATGCCGTAACTGTTACTGGCACGCTGTTAATATACTGATCGTTATCTCACTTACTGTTGTGTTCCATATACTATGCAATGTTATGTTACTGGGGCATTTGCAACGTTCTGGCGTGCTGTTATAACTAAATGTTACGTTCATTACTAAATCTATACACTTTGAAATACCTCAACACCATAGCTCAACTAGGTAGGCCATTTCCTGGTGATCTGTCTACCCTACCTCAGCTGGCAGTGGCACCGAGTCCCAGAATGTCTAGGACCCAAGCCGGTGGTGCCCCCTCCACTGGGCCTGCACCACCTACAGGTGGAACCGCCTCAGGGGACAGGGCCTGCCCCCTCTGGGAGCGAGGGTGGAGGGGAGGTTGTCACCCAGGATCAGCTACTAGTGATGGTGCATAGGATATTGCATCGTGGATATAAGAATCGCCTGCTCCGGATGGAGGGCAGACTGGCCAACCTGGAGGGACAAGGTGGCCCCAGCGCCCAGCCACCAGCACAGCCACCTTCCGGCAGTGAAGAAGCAGTGTTGACTGCCCATGGGTGGGGAGCTTAGTCTCACTGCTGCCGTATGGGGGCATAGGGCTCTCGGATTCCACAACACCCTCAACATCCAATGTGTTTACCCCCTCATGTGTCACACACTGCCCCGTATGCAGTCTTGTTTGTCTCGTCTGTCTGCAAATGCAACCTCTCCTACCCAACTTACCTCTCCACATGTACCTATATCCCTTCCCCAACACTCCACTCTCACCTTAAAAAAAAAAAAAAAATAAGGAATCTGTCAGACAAAAAAGAAACATCGCCCCATACATAGCTCCCCATTTTGCACCCACGTCCACTGGATACACAATCATTACATGAATCAATCAACACATTCATGTTGCCCTCAGAGGCTCCAAATTCCAAATTCTCTACAACCTACAAAGCTGTTGCTGTAGAAGAAATTGAGACCCAAGGTCTTTTCCTACACCCATCCTGCACATCCAAACCTGGTCTTTCAGTATGTTTTTCATCCTGCTTTCCCCCTAGTCTTTCAGTACGTTTTTCATCCTGCTTGCCCCCATTTCACCAATTTCCTATCACCCCTTTTTTCTTTTCTTTTTTTGGAAATTAGCTCGGGTTTAAGTGGAGCTAAGTGGCGCACCATGCAAACTCATGCAAACCCGCTTAAAACCACTTAAAAGTGCCTTAATCACCTTCTGTGTTTCTGACCCTGTTAGGTACATCGGCAAAATAATCACCTCCTGCTGATTCTCAAATCCAGGCCCCTGTCAACTACAGCATACGTCATTAGCCCACCAGGCCACTCAGCTCTGAAGAAGAACAGCTATTTCCATAAACTTATCGTTATAGCCAATGACACACTGCATGTACATATACTGGGGAAATTGACAGTGTACTTGGGACTGTGATGTAGACACCAAACCAGTACACAGCCAAATAAATCATTATGGGTGTATGTAAAGCCTGGGATAGCCGGTATAGCTGTCAACTGCACAGACTGTTGCAGAATGTCCACAGTTGTGCCACTTACTTTTGGCACGATTGTCACAAAACCTTTTCTATGCACTAAAGTACTAATAAAAGTCAGTGCAGATTGAGGTTAGGAAATCATGACAGACAGTTCAGTGTCACACATCATACCCATCCGAACACACATGCTAATGCGAGTTCTGTGTAAGAGACTGTATGCATGCACATATATCTTACAAATACACCTGCTGCACTATTGACACAGTAGCTCAGTCTGTTAAATTCCTATCATTCTGTACATTTTGCCATCCCAAGTCCTGGGTTTGAATCCTGTGTGTTGCACTTTAATTACATGCTTGTGAATACAACATAGGTTCATAGATTAGTACTAGGCTAACTGCCTTTGTGGGGCATTTTTAGCCTAGCCAATTACCCCATGTAAGAATCAAACCATGCACCTTTGGTTTATAAGGCAAACACCTTAACCATTATGCCAACCTCCCACCCCAACAAACAAATTAACAACAAATAATGACAGAGTCCTGCAATTTTAACCAAAACACGTTACTGCTACTGCATTCACCACTACCCGTGTTAGCACATCAAAGGCCTGTAGGTAGGGACACACTGCACAAATATGTGTAACCTACCTATACTGTCACCTGATACTCTCCGAAATGCACGGTTAAATAACATATGTATCTTAAGCACATGGCTGACCTGGAATGTTATGGGTACCCTCACCCTGGCTCTGCTGTAACAACAGCGCTGACACAAACATCATGTTGTCCTCCAATGTGGTCGCACACTGAAGTAGGAGTCCTGGGCAAAAGCAGCAGCTGCAGCCTGCAACATATGCAGCAGTATGTTCAGCTACCCGCTCTAGACCTACCATACCTCACAACCCCCTAGAACAAGGGATCCACACTACACCCATACATGAAAGGATGGGGGCAAAGGTCAAGCGACATGCACGTGTCACAGTCTGCCCCTACAAACATACACAGCTGTCAGACCAGCAGCTACTGCAGCAGCATGCATATTCTGATGTGTATGATGTATGAGACTCACATTTGTCTTCCCCCTTACTGACCTCAACCCACATTGTTTAACACTGAATCAGAAAGTCATTTGAAAACGACCAAACATAGCATACAAAACTGTGGACATACTGCATAACTCCCAACAGTGGACAGTATTTGTACCTACCCTCTGCGATGCTGTAGTCTCCACACCTCAGTAATGTCCATCTCAAGTCTAGGAAAGGGGCCAAGGCCTAAATGAAGGTCTTAAATACTGCACTGTTGTGCCATGTCATTGGCTAATGAAAAAGGGCAACTCAGCTGTTCTGGATGCAATTAGCAAGTCTCAGCCACAGACTGGTGCACAGGCAATCACCTGTTATTGAGCATTACCTACAAAAGGCAAGCAGCTGCCTATGGTAAACAGGTCTGTAACTTGCTTTACCAAGACAGAATGCGATTTCAGAAGCATTTTTCTTCAGGATTTCTGCACAAAAGGATTACAGCACTCTACCAGGTATGTAATACAAGTCTCCATCTAATAGGACGCAGAAGGGAGGATGCAGTTATGGGGAACAGGGATTACAACAGTAGACCTCTAGTACATCTCTGGGAATGACATGTTGCAGATAGTCTGTTGTCCAAAAGCTACAGGCATGCCTTTCAACTCTGCCAGCTGTGACTTAAATCACAGCTGTGGCTCTCTCACTCCCTCCTCCAATGGTCAGCTCCTGTACGAATGCTACTGGATTGTGTGTTAGACATAGTGACAGTAAGTAATGGTGGACAGAGATGGCATATCACATGATGTACTGTCATTCAGCTCCTCTCACTCTGTGAATGTCACATAGTTAAAGTTCAGACATTGTACCACTGTCTCTGATGTACTCTGGGCTAGGTCACTGTTTTGTCGACATTCGTATTTCATCATTTGACAGCCATGGCTACCATACCTGACAACCCTGTACAGCAGGAGTGCAGGTCATAGCCATGAGTAGTGAGGGGGCACAGGCCCAACCTCAGTGACAGAGTGTACATATTGATAATACAAAGTAAGGGTAAGAATACGGTAACAGATATTACTGCAGCATAACTGTTTTCTGAGGGTTCTGGCATGTGACAGCCAGATTCTCCACATTCTAAGTACAACCACCAATTATTGTCCAACCATTTGCCAGACATCAACAAGTTTCTGGCAAAGGGACCACATACATCAGGCACACATACACATTCCACAAACATCTGTGTAGTGGAGAAGTAGGACACCTACAGGGAGGATACCCTACAGCATGTTTGCATTGCTGTCTGTCATTGTGGCACACGGATGTTGCAGGACTTTCCCCATATACTCATAATAACACACAACTATATGTCGAACAGTGGCTGTCTGACATGGTACTGGGACGTTACCCATAGGGGACACAACACTGCAGATGGCATTGATGGGAGTGGAGAACAAACAGCACATACTGTCCCAGCACACAGGGACATAACCGGTATTGCTACTATGTTGCTGATGGCCACATACATACTGTGTTGACAGACATTGGGGTATGACGTTTGTGGTAGCAGTGGATAGCGCAGGCCAATTTGGATGTGCAGGGTCTGTATGTAGTGGAGCGCAACGTATGTGATCTTGTGATGTGTTCACCTATTCTTGTATTTCAGAAAGAGTGTACAGATGGAAGCACCTGCAGTTTTCAGTGGTGGAAAATGATGTCATCTTGGATGGCCTCAGACTGCATCACGACATTCTGCTCTCCAGGAGTCGCCAGAATAGTTGGCAACATGCAGCACTGTGGGCTGACCTTGTTACAGCAGTCAACTGCCTAAGGATACAGGACAAAAACTATGAGCAGGTTCACCACAGGGCAACAGACATATCAAATGCTGCACAGCAAAAGGCCACTGCTGTGGCCAAGGACCGTGCTGCCACCAGTGGAGGGCCAGAAGCAATACAACCACTCTCGACCACAGAAGAATTCCTTGCAAACCTGGGATCAACCACTAGCTCTCAAGCATCCATCACCCCATACACAGGGGAGGTGGGTGCCACAGCAATGCAGCGTGCAGGTAAGCGTCCTGTGTTCATCACTGTAATACTGTATCTGTCATTGTGCAGCCTCTGCATACCAGTACACGGATGTCAGGTCAATCTGCATTGGGGGAGGGTTGTAACACAAGCTTGTGCACACATACTCAGAATGTCAACAATGTAGGCAGTATCACAGTACCTACTGTACATGTTGCTATACGCACATATTATCCTGTAACAATGCCACATTTATTGCGGACAATACCTCTCTCTCATTTCCATAGGTATGTCAAGTGTGGCCAGAGTAGAATGTCCTGTACCCGGGGAGTGTGATACTGATTCTGTATGGATCGTATATACCCTAAGAATGTTAAGGGCTGCCATTTTGCTGTATACACAACTGATATGCTTAGCTAGAGTACATTATTTGTATGTTCATTTTCAAAGGGGTTAACTGGAATGCATGAAATCTGTAATCACAGTAGTGTATGTGTAGGAGCTGTAACATATTTGCACTTATTTTTGTGAAGGTCTATGCAGTCTGTTATACAGGGTGCAATAGTATGCTGAAGACGGGTGCACTGTGTTTTAGGTGTAGGTCTATCACACACATAGTGATATATCACTTATCTCACCTGTGTATAGTACTGGCAACATTAACTGGATGTAGCTGCACTGCATTTAAGGGCCTGTCTTGTTTGTGTCTATTGTGGTCTGCTTGTGTGTTGTGCATGGATCAGAAATAGGATGTGGTATGTGTACCGTTGTGGCACCTCACATGTGTTATAATATATAATCACCATACATAATACTGCCGGTAGTAATGTACTTATTTTGTCTTCCTCCTCACAGGTGACCGTGGGGGTTGGGTTGGGTTGGAATCGGTCACCCTCACAACCTGATGTTAGTGTCTCATCAGACTCTGATGATGATGTTGGCCATAGTGAGGCACAGATGGGGTTTTGGGGGGCTGAATCTGTCCCATGGGTTGACATCCCACTTCCTCCCCATTTGCCCCCGCACACAGTCAGCATGCCCACACATACCATCACAGTCTCCTGTGGCCAAAGACATTGGACAGTCAGTATGAGACGGCATCGAACAGGAAAGTGTGGCAACAATGGGATCAGTGAATGCAGACACTAGCCATAGCCAGAGACCTGGTGAAGTCCCACACAGGCAGATTGACAGGGGTGCTCGAAGGAGGGCTGCGCTCATCCACCTGTCAAGTGTCACATCACGAGTCACCAGATGCATGTTTCGATCCATCATGGAGGCACAGGCACATTCCAAATGAAACACCAGCTGGATGCTCAGGATCATGGATGCATCACTGACATCTGTCACTCCCTCCCACCCCACTGGTGACGCCATGCATCGTTTCATTGATGTAGTGGACAGACAGTGGTGTGAGACATTGTCATTCCTTAACCACACATTGTCTGTGCTAGAACATGTGGTGGCAGTCGAGTGTTAGACACATGGCTGTAGGTCAGCAACAACATCCGCTAAGAGTCCATCGGCCATGCACACTCGCACTCCCATAGTACCAGTACCTCCAGCACTACAAAAGGAATGGTGCTGTTCACACCTTGAAGTGACAGGCCATGAGCACGTGGTCCTGGGAGGTCCTGTGCGGGACATGGACCCAGCAGACAGCAGTCACCATCAGTGACTAGTACCGCATCTGACCCTGGGCATGGTGGTACCAGTGCCACTCCTGGCAGAGCTAATTCCCATGTTTGTGGCCGGAGATGGTGAACTGCCCATTCTTCCATGTACAGTCCACAGCTGTCCAACATACCCACATGTAGGACTAGCACATGACTTAATTGTATACTCGCACACAAACATCACCATCACATGCAGGTCACCAACAGACATGCATGGCACCTCTCCATGGCCCAGCTGACCAGCACCCTTTCCTGACTCCCACACATGATGTCAACTGTTTGGCACAGCTTAGGCCTCTGGCACCCCCACACCACACCCTGTGCATGCGATACCTGTGCCACATCCCTGCCATCAAAGCAGGGACATACAAATATGTGTCTAATGCACAGGGTGACTACAGTACATTACATGTAGTAGTGTGGTTATGCCATGAAAGGTGCTGTATGCTGGGGTGTGTCATGAGTACACATCAAAGTTGTTGTACTTTTACTGCATGATGTTAGATTGGCAGTAGTGTTGCAGACTGACAGGTGTCTCTCAGAACTTTGTATATTTCTGTTGCAGGGGTCTGAGTGGCTATGCTGTGGAGACTTGGTGGCAGTACAGCAGCTCAGGATGGCATTGCTGCAAAGCAGAAATACATCAGGAAGGCTGTATATGTGCATGGTTACCTAAGGTTTGTAAAATGTGTGGGCTGGGGCGACGGGGTTCCAACAATTTTTGAATGCATGATTTGATTATTGTTTCAACTGGGTGTTCTGAAATTTTTAATGTATTTGGGGGCGGGTTAGCTTT